>NW_026854163.1:0-84569 GCF_026571515.1 Ruditapes philippinarum
TCGGTTTGGTCCGTGTTATTTACGAGAATTAATGTGGAGTATATTTGTCATGGATTGAAAGTCACGCCAGCTTAATGTTGAAGGTTTTCGTTAATTCACAATAGTACAGTCGGTTAATAGAATGCCTGATAACTCAGAGGTCTGTGGTTCGATCCTTGCTGTTGCCATTGTTTTAGTACTTTTTCTTTATTTTTGCCGTATATTTTAATGGAACAGTTTGTAGTGTGTTTTACAGCATTGAAAAGACATTTATTGATTTAAATCCGTTTTAATTTTAAAACATGAATTCTTAAAACATGTTATTTAAAAAGAATATAGATATAACAAAATTAAGTAAAACATAATAAAACAAAACGAACAACATAAAATAATCATATATAGCTCCAATATTGTTGAAAGTATTAATAAGAAAATAAAAACATAGACCTACGCGGTCTCGAACTTAAAACACGTGTGGCACTTAGAGTATAAACTCGTGCTTTACCCTATTGCGCTATAACGCTGAGTACACTTTGTCGAGAGATACAAATTAAATTAAATTCCATCGTACAGCGTACATCTCACGGAACTTACCGAAAATCTACCGAAGATTAATATACTGTGTGCATCGACCGTTTAATCAGTATGTAATTGACAGGTTAATAAAACCAAACAATACAGACGTTTAAAGTGTTGTTTACGTGACGTCACAATGTAGCGCAAAACAACACGTGCAAAACAATCAAATCAAGGACGCTATTTTAATGTCGCAAACAAGTTAAGTTTTACATTTATTTCACTTTTAATAATTGGTATTTCGCTTGAAAGATTATAGAGTGAAATAAAATAAACAAACTTTTATCAGCGTTTTCAAACTTTGTTATTCTCAAAATGTTTCTACACACGGTAGATTTAACGACAGTTTTTTCAACCCACTGGAATAGCATTTAAAAGCGTTTCTATGGGAAACTCTGAGGCGAAAACAAATTTAACCACCAAACATAAAGTCCAACTTTATAATAGTAATTATATTTTTGCACGACGTGTTAGAATGGAAATAGATATTAATTCTTCGTGCATTATTGTAACTATAATAATGCACGTTTTTCGTTCAAATGATTTGTAATACTACGCATTTGAACTCAAACCGTGCATTATTCTACGAATTGATATCTATTTCCTTAACATGTGACTTTCCTAGAAAATGTGCTAAATTTGTTACAAACGCTTATCTCTATGTACTGTAATTGAACCAATACTATTCACTTATGAAAGACGAACTAAACGTTGTAAGATATGATAAGACCGTAATGTATAACGTAATCTAGATTTGTTTATGTCTTGACTGTAAATTGCCATATGTACCATTTATTGTGAGAGCTTCATTAACTATTCAAGATACTGTTATCACATTTCACTCAAGCATATCGGAATACGTGCATTCCTTTTAATACTAGACAGAAATAATACTCATCATTTCATGCATTATTTTCTATTAAATGAGTTTAATGTCTTAAATTTCGTTATTTACCAAGATTAATATTACAAATGAAAGATATGTAAGAATTAGCAACATTATTTTACATGAACAGCTAGAATTTTTAAAATGGAACACCCTATTGACCTTTCAGAATAGGCTACAATTAAAGGACAAACCGGGTGTTCATCATGATTAAGGGATATGCCGTAACAATGGTCCTGTGACGTTAAACAAGTCCCCGATAATCTTTGATTAAGAGTGTTTTTTTTTTTTATTCCGATAAACGATTAAGCTGTCGACGGCAAGTGAACAAATTAATCGCTTCTACTCAGAGAGTCAAGTAAAATCAAAACTGCAAAATTAAGAACTTATAGACTATTTAAATAAATATCAATCGAAAACTTCATAAATCTGAATCTTAGAAAATATGAACCTCCATTATTTTGCCAGTTTTGAAGCGATATATTGCCACTTAAAATAAAATTTTATGTTCATTTGACCCAAACTCTTTCTCCTGTTTTTACTCTTACTATTGCAATAACTAACATCCCCATAGTTACAATCTGCTGCAATAACGTTACCTTATATCACTAGGCCCAGACAGGAATATTTTCCATTATAAACACATGTATGAACATCAAACATGAACATGTACAGTCCTCCAACAGGTGCCGTGAACAATCCTGTAGACGTGTCGTTACCTGTCCCCTCGTTAGTGATTGTCTTCTCAAATATGAGAATCTCATTTGCAGTATCAAGAAACAGGTCTTTCAAGTGATGTGCATAGAAAGCGATCGGAGGTTGTTTATGTTTTTCTGAAATGATTTTTTTGTATCAGACTGCTTTTATATTTCTGAAACTCTTTTTATTTTTAAAACAAGTTGTTTTCATGTTAATCTTTACAATTCATTGTCATTTATAATATTTTAGTTTATGGTCTCCAAAGATAGTCAATTCTTCCGTTTAAAATGTTAATCTGAATTACGGCTTTTAAAAATTAATACTGTAAAACAAGTATTTAATCATTTAAATAGCAGGCCTTTGCAAATATTTAAAAAAAATCATATTTATATCAGCCAATATCTGAAGAACTGATGGAAATAATTCAAAAATAGAATGTGTAAATGTAAATAAAGTCATTTGAACGTCCAATGGAAGTTACAAATTTAATTATGATGTTATATATTAGATCAATCTAGTTTGTTGTATTTCATGTATTTCACTGCCAAAATGATACACACTGACCACGTGATACACAAAGGGAATGCATGAGTCAAGTAAGTGACAAATAATTTTTTTTATGCTTAATAGTAGATAAATAAACATCAAACATAATGGAAGGTCAAGGTCACGTAAATATAGGAAAGATGTGTTTGTAAATGTTGTCAAAATATTTGGATTTAATCTAAGTTAAGGAAGGATTAAAGAAATAAATTTTATATCAGAAGTTTCATAAAGTGATGTATCTTCGGATTATATTATGTTATGGGAAATAAAAAGGAAAGAAAGCGAAAAAACAGTAGTAAAGGTGAAACACCTAAAACTGAAAGGGGAACAAAGGATTTAAAAACAGCGGGAAACATCAACAAACCAAAAGAGTGGGATCATAACGTACAGGACGGTAACGGTTCGTACCTTTCATTACTGAACTCTGATCAAATATTTACCGGACAGTATAACAATACATCTACACCCACTAAGAATATAACAATGGCACACATGCAGATGAATAACGGAAATAACGGAACAGGATTCACGAGCCCCACGCACTATGTTCAGTTGTCTAATATGGGTCAATTTCAATCGCCAGGACATAATATGAATAATTTCACTCCCTGTAATGTGCAGTCTGTAATCAACCCTTCTGCGACAACACCAGCTTCAACACAAGGACGCGGTCAACAAGTGACTAATGAGGAGCTAATGTCGTTCATAAACGCTAAATTTAGTGAAATGAGTTCACATTTACAAAAGATAGATGTTGTGGAAAAGAAAGTGTCGGAAATGGACTCTAAATTAAACAAACTCTGGGCTGATTTAGACGCTAGGGTTGCTAAAAACACTGACAAGCTGAACAGAGTAGAAGAAACCGTAGACTCTCAAGAATTTTCAATAGCAACAACCCAGGAACGTGTTTCGAAATTAATGGAAGAAAATCTAAAATTGAAAGAGTCTGTATCTGATCTTCAAACAAAATCTATGGCAAACAACCTTATCATTGGAGGGATTCCGGAAGTGGCCGACGAAACAATTATTCAAACTGCTGAATGCTTGCAAACATATTTCACAGACAGCTTGAAAATACCTTCTGAGGAAGCTAAAAGCATACAAATTGAAAGAGCTCACCGTTTTGGTGCTCGTCGTCCTGGTAAACCAAGAAACATAGTAGTTACATTTAAGGATATAGAGTCAAAAAATCATGTAAAGTCTTTCAAGGATAAGGTCGACACAAAAGCAACAGGTCTATTTATGCACGATCAGTTTCCACCAGACATTGTGGCGCAGAGAAAACGACTCATACCAATCATGAAAAAAGCAAGAGCTGATCATAAGGAAGCTTACATAAAATACAATAAACTGATCGTCGATGGTAGTATTTATATGAACGGTCCATATGGCACTGTCGCGTAGGATATACACGAGGGTGATGTGTCAATTGCTGTTTGGAATTGTAACGGTTTGTCTAGCCAAAAAATGGAGGACGATGACTTTTGTCGTTTGATCTCAAAATACGATATAATTTTTCTTCTCGAATCATGGACTAACATTGACAGTTCTATTGAATTGACCGGATATAAGTCGTTCAACTGTTACCGCAAATTTCAACATAGAAACGCGCGAAGGTCTAGTGGCGGTATAGTTCTCTATTGTAAAGATTGTATCTCTCCTGGAATATCTATTGTCCGTAATAATTATGATACTATTATATGGGTGAAATTGGAGAGAGAATATTTCAACACTATTGAAGATATATATGTTTGTGCAGTTTATCTCTGGGGTCAGGATTCCCCAGCCTACAACGTTGTAAATGTAAATCTCTTTGAAACTCTTGAAAGCGATATCATTCATTTTCAGTCTCAAGGAACTGTTTTTGTTGCTGGGGACATGAATAGTCGTGTAGCAGTAAAGCCAGATTTCATCCGTTATGATAGAATGAATTCAATCATCGATGGTAGAGATTATGTGCCAGACGTACCTCTTTCACGAACATCAATGGATAATCATAGTAACGCTTACGGCAATAACCTATTAGACATTTGTAAATCAACGGAGCTTCGTATTTGTAATGGCCGTTTCCCGAATACAGACTCCTATACGTATTGTGGATATAACGGTAATTCGGTCATAGACTACCTCTTGTGTAAACAGTGTGATTTTGTTTCCATTAAAACATTTGAATTGTCTGACTTTAACATGTTTTCTGATCATAAGATCATTCAGTTTCGTGTTGCGGCGAATACCTGCGTTAAATCGTATATTGAGGAATCTTTCAATGATAAGATAAGATGGAATCCGGACAAACGTGATGAGTACAGGAGAGGGCTTATATCGAAGTTACCACAATTTAATTCAATATTTGACACTGTAGTAAATCACAATGCTTCAACTGTGAACAGAGTAGTCTGCGAGTTTGTAGGTCTTATTAACGAGGTCGCAAAACCGTTATTCCTGGAAAATATACGATCAAGAGACTTTTATTCAGGAACGCACAAATTCAAAAGGAAATCTGTGGTTAAAAAATCGGAGTGGTTTGACCAATCTTGTTATGATAAAAAACATGATTATTTAGAGGCTTTAAAGTGTTTTAATCAATCTCCGACCGATGAAAATAGATTATCCCTTATGTCAAGAAAACGGGTGTACAAAAAAACGATTAAAACAAAAAGATTGCAATTTAAGTCTGTTAAAATGAATGACATTGAGAATTTGAAAACGAAAAACCCACGTGAGTTTTGGAAATTCTTTTCAAAAAAGAAAATTTCAAAAGGTAGTGATTTATCAGCAAATGACTTCAGTGCCTATTTCAAGAATTTAATAGACGAAATCAATATTACATGTGACAGCGAAAGTGAAGAGTTTTGTCGGCAGGAGTTGTCGCCAGATGACCCCATATTTGAGGAGCTTGATACTATTATAACTATTGCAGAGGTACAGCATGCAATTAAGCATCTTAAGCGCGCGAAGGCGGGCTCAAGTGATGATTTGATTAATGAATATTTCATTGAGGCTGGGGATATTATTTCTTCACATTTGACAGACTTGTTTAATCTTATATTTTCGAGTGGTCATTTTCCGTCAACTTGGATGGAGGGGATTATCATTCCATTGTTCAAAAAAGGTGACGAAAACGTTTTGGATAATTACAGGGGAATTACGTTAGTAAGCGTGTTATCAAAGATTTTTACGTCTGTAATAAATACTAGACTAACAGACTGGTGCGCGGCAAATGACATCATCACCGATTCGCAATTTGGATTTAAAAAAGGTTTCTCTACAACAGACGCAATATTTTGTCTTCACGGATTAATTGAAAATAGTTTAAATTGTGGAAAACGTTTTTATGCAACATTCATTGATATGAAAAAATGCTTCGACAGCGTATATAGAAATGCACTGTGGCTTAAAATATATAAATTAGGTGTTAACGGTAAAATGTTAAGAATCGTGAGATCAATGTACGATCAAGTGAGGTGCCGTGTTAAACACTTAAATAAATACTCCGAATTCATGGAAATACTAGTAGGTCTAAAGCAAGGAGAAATATGTTCTCCATTATTCTGGTCAATGTTTGTAGAAGACTTAGAATTATACTTAAGCTCTCGTCCAGGCAGTGGTCTTGATTTCGGAGATATTACGTTAATCCTCTTTCTCTACGCCGACGATATGGTTTTAATGTCTAACTCCATAGAAGATCTTCAACAAAGTTTAAATGACCTTCACACATACTGTGATCGATGGGGATTAAAAGTGAACATTGACAAAACAAAAGTGATGGTATTTCGACGGAGGGGAAGACTGAAAAATAGCGAACAATGGACTTATGACGGAAATCGTCTGGAGATAGTGGATAACTTTAATTACTTAGGCACGGTCTTTAATTCTAACGGTCGTTTTGATTCGAATGTACAAATGCTAGTTGGAAAATCGCTTAAAGCAATGAATACCTTAATATCAAATACTAAAGACTTTGATTTTACACCAAAAACTATGTGCAGCCTTTTTGACGCTTTTTGTGTTTCTATTTTAAATTACTCTTCTGAAGTATGGGGTTATACAAAATGTCAAGAAATGGAGAGAATACATCTTAAATTTTGCAAACATATTCTAAATGTTAAATTGTCCACTAGTAATGTTGGTGTATACGGTGAACTTGCACGTTTTCCTTTATATATTAATCGCTATATCAGAATTATTAAATTCTGGCTTAAAATTTTGAATACGAAAAATTGCGTTATTAGAAAAATTTATGATTTGATGCTGGAAGATGAAAAAATAAACTGGGCTCATAACGTAAAGAAATTATTATATAGCTATGGATTCGGCTATATTTGGGAATCACCACAAAATGTTGACATTAACTGTTTCATTACATGTTTTAGGCAGCGTTTAATAGATACTTTTGTGCAAGACTGGAATAGTAGTTTGACTAACAATAGTGTTTTATTTGTGTATAAGAATGTTAAACAAGACTTTGTGTATGAGGATTACCTGAGTGTTGTTAAATCAAAAAAGTGTAGACAAGTTTTAACAAAGTTTAGACTCTCTTCACATAAACTACGTATTGAGTCCGGTAGATACGGACAGAATAGGATAGAAAGGAGCGAGAGAGTTTGCGAAGTATGTGGATCAAATGACATTGAAGATGAATATCATTTTATTTTAACATGTACAAAGTATAAAAGTGTAAGAAAACGATATATAGACAATTATTTTTACGAACGTCCTAGTGTGTTTAAACTCACTCAGTTGTTTAAATCAAAGAATGTACACACTTTGAACAATCTAGCTTGCTATCTGAATTGTGCCTTGAAAATAAGGAGTAATTTGTTAACATAGTCTCATTGTATGAATTATTTGAGTCTGTAATACTAATATATTCCAAAGAAGTACTATAGTTTATTGCTTTTGTTTCAATATAATATTGCTCTAGAAATACTTAGTAGCCAAGTGCATTTCTCTTGCCGGGATAACAATTGTTCGATATCTTAAGAAAATAATATAATTGTAATCCGACTTTGTATAAATAACCATTATATTATATCACTCTCATGATAAATAATTATGTACTGATGTGTATATATATTTATATAAGAATATTATTACTTTTGTAATGTTTATGTGATACCTTGATATATACTGTATTTCTGTTAAGATGAGGAGCATATGCTCAAGTCTGAAAATAATAAAATATTTGTTCTGTTCTGTTCATAATTTTGTCAAACACAGGTGTGAAAACTAGTCATGACGTTGAAATATAGCACAATACCTTGAAGTTCAATACGTTCTTCTTTTTGAGCTTCCATGTACTAGTACTAGTAAGATTGTTTCTTGTTTCTTCAAATAATTTCTTGAACGATTCTGTCATTAATTAAGAATTAAAGTGCTATTAACTAATCATAACTAGGTTTAAGGTTATTCAGTAAACGACTTTTCTTTAAAGCATCTTTTCTCTATTAAAACTCTATAATCTTTTTTTAACTGATTATCATTTTGTTTGAGTGCATTTTATTTAGCGCGTATCTCCGCGAAAACGACAATTCACAAAAAAATGTCCAGAAATTAAAAATCATGACAACTGTAGATGATGTATGTCATTATTTATTAATGATGCATGCATTCAATATTTATAACTTGAACCATTTGTATCAATAAACATTAAAATATTATCAACGTTTGATTTTATTTTCTGGAACCTTTGTAAAATTAAAGGATGTGAAAGATGATTCTTGTCAAAAGCTTTTGTACTAGAGTTTAGCTAAGTACAGCAGTACAAATACTTTTGTCTAGGAAGTAATTAAGTATCACTACCAATACTTTAATTTATTCATTGTAGTTTGAATAAATTCACAATGTCAAACAAAAATATCATATTATGTATATTTACATATTATTATGATACATTTTTTAAACATGTACTTCCATTATACATGTGTACACTTCAAGCAAACATTATTCAGCACAAAAATGAATTATTTATTTACTTTAAAGATAACAGTAAGTTTTATTACTTTGATGATTTAGCATACTTTTTTACAATTAAACAAATATTTGTAAAGTAACAAGTCAACTGTTATACAATGCAATCATCTATCATTTAAAACGCAACCGTCTTTTGTTGCTTTTCACACATTCACACCCCTGTTCAATGTATATCAAAGTAAAAACAATTTTATGGTGCTAACAATCACTTATCAATAGTATTATTTATAATAGAAGTAAATAAGATCTTTTTTACTATTAAACACTAAGAGAAAAAATGATGACATTTTTATTAAAACCAAAGTACTGCCTGGTAATGCAGTAGCAGTACCATTTTGTAAGACAGTAACGCAGGACCAGTAGGACCATCATTTTGAAAAGAGCAATTCAGTATCAGTACCAGTACTTGCAAAACCACTGCAGTACCAGTAATGCAGCTCTGTTCAGTACGCAAGTTTTCTACTAAGATCCTATCTCTATAGTTGCTATAGTTTCGGTCTCCCTTGTAAAACATGCATCGTTTATTATCTTAATGTCTTTCGTTACATGCTCACGTTAATGTTTAAAACAATTATTGGACAAAGGCATACGTGTCATTTTTTGTAAATTAAATATCATTTTTGCAACATCAATTGTTTTACAATGTATACATTGTATATAGGATTAGTTTACAGATACTTATATATTGCAGATATATAATATTTTGTACTTCTATTTTCTATCACTCCAAATTAACAAATCAATAAAAATCATTAAGATATATTGATCTATATAAACAACAATTTCAAAGTTAACTATACATTATTAGAAATATGCACAAAGTATAGAATTTATTTCTTATTTGATAAAAAAAATCAGTTTTATATGAAAGGGTGCCATTTAGAATCTTGTTCTTTAGTACATAGATGTAAATACATCATTACAAGAAGCAACAACAACAATTGAATGTGCTATATAATTGGCTGGTAGAACCGTAAAATAACATTTTATTTACACAACAGAAAATAATGTAATGAATTAAGCTCAACCAATATACTGTTTAAACAATATGTACAAGAGGTGGTAGTCTAACAAAAGTTGTAATTCAGTGTATTTAGTACGAGAATTTTCTCACAAGTTAAGGGAAGTAACTCAATTAACATTATATATTTTTACTTAATCATTTAGCTCCCTTGCATGAGATACCACAAAAATAGTTTAAAGTCATTTTAAATCCTTTTAAGGTAAGCATATGTTGTAAGAAATGTGGGTTTGATGTGAAATAACTGTTTTATTATACCTTCTCTTCTTTTTATTTCATCACCTCTCTTTAACATCTCTTCCTATATGTTCCCCTTCATCTCCGCAAACATGAACGTAAAATCAGCAACTGTTTGTTTAATGTCGCCTTAAGTACTGATGACATTATCCTCAGTCTTTTTAATATTATTTACCATTGTTTCTACCTTAATTTCAGTTCTTATCATTTTCTCTAAAAGCTGTTCTTCATATGCAAATTTAGGACATACAGGCTCTCTAGCCTCAGAAAAACTATACCTATATATTCCAACGATAACAACAAACACAAATAATAATGAGAACCTCATTTTGATGAGAACAGGTGCAATATAAAATCTAAGAAGCTTTCTGGATTGAACCTTTAAGCGAAACTGTTTTATTCATTTACAAAAAAAAATGTATGTATGAATATGAGGCCCGTATATGAATATTGTAGCACAACTGCATGGAGATCAAAACTGAAGAACATTTATAGGTATCATAGTTCATTTGATATTCTATGTCGGAAAATAAAATCTCAAATGTCGATTCATACAGCACAGATATTGGTTAGATATTGATTATCAAAGCGGCCTTCATCTTTGAGATTTTGTGAGAAAAAAGTTTTGTTTTGTTTCAAACTAAGTATTTCGTTCATTTCAAACTGTACAATACAATTTTGAAGAATTACTTCGAGCTTCTTTAACATCTATGTAACTATGGAAGTGTTAGAGTATGTGATAAATTGAGACATAAATAAATTGTTCATTTTATAACATCATAAGTGTATTATATTATTGTTACAATTTATTTACAATGCTTCAACAAATCTATATTGGCATCTTATGAAGACTTTTTATCCGTGAATGAACATCACAAATCGATACCTTTTTTTTTCCATTTGTCTGCTATCGGAACACCCTTGTTTATATACAATATGCAGTCTATATTTGCTGATTGGCGTGTCATGTTATTTTGCTGGTTTTCAGGAGTGTCAGTGTTTTTGTTTATTTGATCATGGTCATTTATTAACTAATCAATTTACACCTTAATTATTTTTATTAAAAAGGTAACTGGTTTACTTTTTGTATAAATGTTCAAACCGACACAAATGAATGACAGACAAATTTTCTTAAAAAAACATTTTGCAATAAGCTCTCACTAGTTTTATTTCAAACCCCTCTGTCCGGACCTTTTAAATCCTGTATGTCTGAAAGTTAAATGTAATGTACCCTAATTATCACTTTATTAGTTCGTCACAATTATTGGGCCTATACCCTCAAGCTTTGTCTATATCTTAAACGCTTTGTTAAGAAATTTACCATGGTTTCATGGGAAAGTTTGTTTAAACATAAAGCATGTGTTTCAATTATTTAATTTTTTAAGTAATTCAAGAGTAAATTGTTTCTAGGAAGTGAGGATATTGCCATTTCACAGAATTCCGTGCGTTAATTTCACATTGTGATGTGCGAATGGGTAACTACATACAGTTAAACTTCGTTCGCTCGAACTCGGATTGCTCGAATACCTCCCTTCGCTCGAACTCATCGCCCAGTCCCGGCAAAATTCCTATATAATAAATACTGTTCTACCTCGGATCGCTCGAACACCCATCGCTCGAACTCTCGAACCTGATCTCCGGTCCCTTCGGCAGACATATAGTGTAAATCACACCTTTTCGGTCGAACTCAAACAGACAACAAAAGTTGCGGGACGACATGTTCTAAATAATTGACAGTCGGCGACACATGTTTTTAACACCTCGTGATCGTGACAAAGGCAATTATGGTTAATTGATACAAAATTAAAGGGGTTTTACCGATTTGTTTGTTATGATACAATTGTTTATTTGCAGTCTTTAGTAACGATAAAAAGAAAGTAACTCCTGAAATGCCCAAAGTAAATAAATAAGTAAATGACGTTTACCCGAACGGCTTTAATTACAACCGTGGTTCATGTAATGTGAATTGTTACAATGTAATCTATTTATAGAATGATACTTGTACGTGTGTTTATTTAAGTAAATGACTCCAAAATAGATGCTGCTGGAAAATGTTGTTTTTTTAATATTGATTTTTATCGATTCATTGTTTAAAATAAAATTCATCCCATAATTAACTTGAACACTATTCACAGTTTAGATAATGATCGCCCGAACGAACTCAACCAATTACAATATGCATTAACACCGTGCACCGTTAATAGTGTTTTCAATAGGATAATAATTCTTAATATGACGTATTCGTACTAAAAAAACAGTTTTATTGACGTATTTATCATACGTCATACGTGGAAAACCTTAAGCCTATGTTCTATGTAATTATTGTTCAACATCGGTTCGCTCGAACTACCGATCGCTCGAACAAATTTGCACAGGCCCTCCGAGTTCGAGCGAACGTAATTATTTTTTTACAGTATATTCTTTACATTAATAGAAAAGTCAAACGTTTGTATGCCGCCGAATAATTTGCATTACAATTTAGGTCAAATACATTCTATACTATTTCTTAACACGTGCATGTTAATTTTTTTCTTTTTCCTATTAATTGGCAAATTACTTAAAGACACATGCTTTTGAAACGAATAAATCTTTACCCATTTAGAAACGACACACATGAATGATGGGGTTCGAATAATGATTTTAGTGTTTGTAAGATGCTTGTGACCAAGAAATAATGAGAGCTTAATGAGATCTTGTTTGTCACAAAAGTAGCAAAATGTATATAAAGTAGTATTTCGACTTCAAAACAAAATACTTAATCACTATATTATGTTTAAATTGCCAGAAAGCAACAGAAGTGCAGCATTTCTATGAGCTGATTCCTCTATCTCGGGATACTTAGATATTACATTAAATAAAGAATCTCCCTAAGGCTACCTGCCAATGATTCTATAAATTATTGGTGATGTTAAGGAAAGAGATATCAATTTTGAGTGCATAGTTGTAAATTAATGCACAGTTAAAATGCACAGGGATATAATTACAAAGGCCAACAGGCGAGTGTTTAATTAAACAAATTTGAACGATCAACCATGTATATGTTATGTGTTCATCCGTGCTGTTCTACAGAAATTAGAAACTTCGACGGGAGCGATAGAGACAGGAGAATGTTCTAATTTCTGTAGAACAGCTACGGATGAATACTAACATATTTAGTGTCAAACTTTATTTGGCCTCATAATCACTCACTTTATTACGTCACTATGTCGTTCTATGAAGTACTATGAAAAATAGAAGTTGACTATGAACGAAATTCGATATAGTATCGACTTCTGTTTTTCTATGAAAATTAACGCACAGGATTTTAAAAAAAATACAACGTTTTCATTGGAAAACAAATAAAGTTGGACACTAAGCATTATTTAACCTAAATGTGGGAAACATTTTATCTTATTATATTTTAACATGCTTAAAGATAAGAGAAATTATAAAAAATATTAAACTATATTAAGCGATGAAGTAATTTACGTGGTGTCATTTGGTTGTTGACGTCATATATGACGTCATAAGACGGTAAGCATTTATTTTCGATCCTGTGCATATATTGTGTAATAATACACTTCATCTTATCTGCTTGAATTTATTGAAGTTTGTTAGAATAGAATTTCTTTAAACTTGACATATTGTTAGAATATGATTACAGAATCATTTTAAACGGAACAAATGGGTCACCGTTCTCATTTTCGAGTTATCTGCCCTTGAGTTGGACTTTTTCGTTAAATTCAAGGGCAGATAATTTACAATGAAGGGAAACAATGCAATTTTTTGTTTTTATTTTCGTGACGCTTACCTTCGTTTTAGTTGATATGCAAAATTTCAAGAACGAATTTAGAGTGGGTAGTTTTTTTTCCACTTCTTTTAACATGTGCATTTTGGATTAAAAATGGCGGATTTTTTAAGAATTAAACATGTTTAAAGTACCTTAATTTTAAAGCAGCATGAATCCTGATCAGACTGGTCGCAAACGCATTATGTTGGTTTTTGTCGTGACGCGGCTCATACATATTTTGGAGCATAGTTCTCTCACAAGACTTTGTTAACCTCGAGACGATTGCAAATTAAAACATTTAATTTGTGAATTTCCTAGAATATTGCTCAATTTGTTGGAATTGCGTATCTCCACAGACGTTCTGTTATGTACTGTATTTGAACCAAATACTATTCACTTATGAAAGACGAACTAAATTTTATACAATATGATAAGAATGTAATGTAATCTAGATTTATTCATGTCTTGACTGTAAATTGCCATATGCACTTTTTACAATTACTGTGAGAGTTTTATTAACTATTGAAGATACCGTTATCGTAATTTACTCAAGCATATCAAAATACGTGTATTCCTTTGTAATATTAGACATAAATAACACTTAATATCCTTCATTCAATTTATTCCATTTAATTTTTGTTATTAGCAAAGTGTAGTATTACACATGAAATGTGTGTAATAATTAGCGAATTCATTTTACATGAACAACTAGAATCTTTAAAATGAAGACCCTTTTCTTTCTTTCCCTTTTTTCGATTTCGCTACTTAAAGATTTTGATATTTATGATTTGGGGACAGCTTTATTCAAATGCGATAATATACCACAAAAGAAATGCGAAACATACCCCTTAAACTATAATCAAGAATCAAAAATCTTATTAAATTAATGCTCTTCTTAAGTTAGTAATATAAAAATTGACTTATATGGTATTTGAAAACAATCTATAATATATATGTAAATACAAAATGACAACATTACATTATGATTTCTAATGACTTATAGCCATTGGACCGGGCGTTATGTTGTTTTTTTTTCTTGTACGTATGTATTGTAACAGAGTGATATGCATATGTCACGATGATAAAATATTTACTTACTTATTTACTTACTAATAAATATACAAATTTGTAGCGAATACGAAAATTATTTTATAAATAAATGTATTATTACATAATTATATAGAGTATATTGAATGAGCGTAGGTTCAATACTAAATTTTTAACAAGTTAAAGCGAGCCTCTGTCGAGTATAAATCGTTATTTCAAAGAGTTAAAATATTTAGTAATGAAGCAACACGATTATATATTTCTTTTCAAACACACAGAAAAAAGAATAATTCTTGCATTTATACTCTTGAGGTTTAAAGCTAACATTTAGCGCATATTTACTATGTCTGTATAAAGTAAAGTAAAAAATCAGAAAAGTAATTTTAAAGTATTTCATTTATCATGCAGAAATGAAGTCAATTATTGTTATTGATCATACATTATAAAAGGAAAGTAATGCAAAAATATTTGTTATGTAAAGTTACTTAAGTTATTCCTCTTCATTTGTAACAATCACTTTTCATTAAAACTTTTGATTTCTTTTTGTGGGTTGTATAGATAGGCATTACCGAATTTCTTAAATATTAAAAATGTATTGTAGCTAAATAAAATAAAGTTAGATAAAGATAGACAAATTCTTTGGCATTATACGAGATGTATTTGAATGATTTTTACGTAATTTCTTGTCTCATTAAACATTCTCACATATCATAAACCAAAATATTCTAGTTTAATATCATGATATATTCATGTAGTATCCATATAATATATGATGATGTAGATATATGTATCGTGTTACATAGCCACTTCTGTATCAGCCTCTTAAATACCAAGTAGTGTACAATATCCCCTCGTAGTGAATAAACATACACCGTGTTGCTTTCTGTATTCTCGGTCCCCAGGGACATGTAACCGATATAACAATGTCATGTGTCCTTTATGTATTATGTGATGTGTTTGTCTATGTATATGTAATATGATAATGAGCTTGTTATTCCTAAATAAAATAATAAAATTTCTGTTTTGTTTCTATTATGTTTTGTATAACGCAAACAACCTCACGTCAAAATTGATGAACAGCCATGAAAAACATTTTCAATGAGTCGCAAAAGTGCCACGGGTATGCGATTAATATTTTAACATGAAAAAAAGAATATTTGAATTTCCAAACGATACTTTTCCAAAAAAAAAAATGTTTAAACCGTGTTTTCCAATTACTTCATTTTAATTTTTAAAATGTTTTGCTGAAAATTTTTTTAAAACAAATTTAGGGTTTTTATTAAATTTTCTTTCATTAAAACACACAACCCCCACATTAGGTTTCCTTTCCCCAAAACTCATTTAAAAAATGGGAAACTAGTTACAAAATACCCCTAACAACTTTTGCAAAAAAAAATTATCAATTGGGACCATGCTTCAAAGTAAGGGTTTAAAACTTATTTTAATATTTTATTTTTTGGGATCCATTAGGGAATAACGATAAAAATTTTCAATTGATTGTTTCTAAGAAAAGAAAATTTCAAAAAGAAAAAAAGTGTACATCCATATTTATTTTTAAAAAAGGGCAATATATTGTAATAATTTTTCTTATAAAAACAGCAAAAATTTATATTTTTTTAAAATTTTTATCAAAAATTTTTCTTCCCCAGTGAATATTGTTAAGAAAAAATCAGATAAAACGATTATCTTGTATAATGTCATATAAAAAGTTGGATGATTTAATCATTCAATTATTGACAAGTATTCCACTGAATGTGTTCATGATATTTGAGCTTTGATATAGCTGGCGGTTAGAAGCTGACGATGTTGATTTGACCCAAACCTTTTCACCCGATCTTACTCTCACTATTGCTCCAACAGTAAACTTACACGCGTGATATAATCCCCATCATAGTTTGACTTCTGCTGCAATAACCTGTACCTTTCCAACACCAGACCAATATAAGCATGTTTCTTAGTATAAGCGCATGTATGGAACAACAAACTGGTATAGTCCTCCAACGGGTGCTGTAAATATTCCAGTAGAAGTGTCGTAGCCTGTTCCCCTCGTTAATCACATTCTTTGTAAATATAACAATCTCATCTTTTTATCAAGAACCAAATCTGTCAAGTAATGTGCATGGAAAAGCGATCGGAGGTCGTTTCAAGTTTTTCCTGAGTACAGAAAAAAAGTAAGTAAGTACATGTTTCTTACAATTGTTTTCGTTATGATTTGTTTTGTGTTTGTATATCTGGTCATGAAGAATTTTTATGCGTATCAATCGTCGATGGTTAAATATAAAGAAAAGCCAGACTTCCTGATTTCAATTTGGAATGCAATTTGTAATATGAGCGTTTTGGGAAATATCTTATGAATATCTGTGTTAAAACATGATATTTTTTAGAGCTATAATAGAAACTATTTTTGTAAAATAAAGATGATGATATGACTTCAAAATTTAGAAATGTGTACATGTAATTAAATAAGTTTAAAGATAATGGCAATCATAGTTTATAGTTAACGCAAAAGGTGAGTTTAAACTCTTTTAATCATTCAAAATGACTATTGAAATGTATTATATAACGGAAATTTCACTTTTAAAACAAGCAATTGAATAATTTAAATTAAGATTTTATGAAACACAATTTTGGAAAAATTATCATCCTGTGGATTGTTAGAATGAAAAAAATACCTTGAAGGTTGAGTAAGTTCTTCTCTTTTAGCTTCCATGTCACTCATGAGGTTTGTTCTTGTCTCCTCAAATAACTTCTTGAAGGATTTCTGTTAAAAATAATATCAAAGTACAAATTACTATAATACCATGAATCACTTGTAATTTCAAAGTTTCAAATAAGTATTTATATGTGTTTATTTTGTCTGTACATGTGAAACTTGTCCTCAGAAAGTGTTGCTGATAACACGGAACTTGTTTCGGAAACTAAGTTTTATATATACGTTAGTGTAACTTCTTTAAAATTTTAAAAAAAAATAAGGGAAGAAAAACATCCCCGCTTCTAACAGAATTTTTTATGTCCTCGCTCACCTTTTTTTAAACAAATTCAAAGTTTAAATTCCCGACCCAAAAAACCCTTTTATAAAGGGTTTTTCAATTTTAGAAAATGTTTAAAAAAAGTCAGGGGTAAATTTCCCCCAATAAAAAAATGTATGAGTCAGCGTTTCCCTTTATGGAGGGTATGTTTGTTTGGGATATTCAAAAAAAAGTTTACGTTATTTTAATTTAAAAATTTAAAGTTTACTTTTAAAAACAGTTTTTATAGATCAGAATATACAAAAAACATAAAAAATCAATTTTTTTTAAAAACAAACAGTTTTTTTGAAAGCAAAGACTAGAGAAAACATGAACAATAAAGGGAGAAGGGGAATAATTAAAAAAATGTTCTTTTATAAATTTTATATAAATTTTTTCATCTTTCCCCTTTGCACGGGGGGGAATTTATCAAACAATTTTATTTAAAAATTTCATGGGGAAAAAAACCATTTTAAATTTTTGCTATTTTTTTTTTCCCTTTATCTTTTATTTAAATTGCATCAAAAAATTTCATGGGAAATTTTTACCGTTTAAATTTAAAATTTGACAAAAATGTGTAAAAAGACATAAAAGTCTGTAAATTTTTTCACATGTAACAGGGGTATTAAATTTTTTCTTTTTTAAGGGTTTACTCTTTGAAATTTTAAATATTCCACGCATTTAAACATTATCTCATTTTAGTTTTAATTTAAAATATTTCAAATATTTTCTTTTATTTTTTTAGACCAAACAAAAATTTAAGGGTTTCACCTTTCATTTTTTTAAAAAGTAGATATGTTAATATTTTTCCTTCTTTCCTTGCTATCTCTCCCCTTTCTTTAACATTTTTCGGGCCGGTTTTGTTTCCCCCTATATTCTTAAAAATTCCCCTAAAAAACAGCAAAAGTTTTTAAATTTTTCCCAAATGTTTCTGTGAACCCAAACCCCCAAATTTCATTTTATTTACCATTTTTTTACCCCCAATTTTAGTTTCCCAATCATTTTTCTAAAAAACGTTTTTCATATGCAAATTTAGAACATTTCAGGCTCTCTAGCCCCCAGAAAAAAATTTAAATATATATTCAAAAGACAAAAAACAAATGAAAATTTAAAAAAAAAACCCATTTTTTATAGGACAGTTTTGGGGAAAATTTAAAAAATTTTTAAAAGTATCTAATCTTTCTCCTGAGGGGAAAAATTGATTTATAAAGGGGAAAACTGCGTTTTATTTGAAATATGAGGCCCCAATAAATTTTTTTGTTTGTTGTTTTGATAAAAGCACTGAAATTTCGGTTTTAAGGGAAACCCTTAATTTCAGTTTTGAGGAAAACAGTTTTATTTTTTTTTAAAAGCCCGCCCCTTTCCCCCACTGTTTAAAAAAGGGGAACAAACCATCTCGTTCAAAAACTTTTTTTTCAATTTTTGGGAAAAAATTTCCCGTTTAAAAAAAAAAATACATTTTTTCAGGAAGTTTTACGGTTGAACGTCAAATGTTTTTAGTCCTTCTGACTAGACAACATTTAAAAGTATTTTTATTTTTAGAAATGGGGATGTTTATTGTTTAAAGGGATTTTAAAATGAGTTAATTTACGCAATTCAATTTAAATTTAAAGTCTTTTAATTAAAAAAATTTTAAAGTTAACATAATATTAACATTTCTTCATTCAAAAACCCTGTTTTAAAAATTTGAATTGTGGGAAATTTTTTACTCAAATAACATTTTGCACGAGGGCACCAATTTAAGAAACAACAACAAAATAAGCGCGGCGGGAAAAGGGAAGCTGAAGCATTCTGAATCCCCGGGTATTATCTATAATTTAAAAATCGGAAACAATTTCGATTGAAAAAAGGGTTTTCCCCGTGGTTTTCAATGAAAAAGGTTTTAAAAAGAATGAAAAATTTTTCATTTTAAGTCTTTTCCGGGGGGGAACCTTTTCTTTAATTGGGCTGGGGGCAACAATTTTTTTAATTTAAAATTTCCCCCTTTTGGTTTAAATTTGAACCCCCAAACCCCCCTTAAAAATCAAAAGGTTTTTTGGGTTTTTTTTTTTCTTTTTGTTTCTACCCCAATAAAAAATATAAAAAAATTTTGTTTTCTTTTTTTACCTTTTAATTTATTTATTTTAGGGGGACTTTTTAAAGATTGGGGAAATTTAAATTTTCAACAACTTTCCCCAATTTAAATTAAATATTTGTTTACAATTTTGTTTTTTTACGTTTAACCGAAATACCGAAATTTATACATTTGTTTGAGGGCCTTTTTCCGAAGACTCGGAAAGTGCCGGGAAATTGCAATTTAAGCTGAAGTAAATTTTTCTACACTTAAAATTTTAAGGAAAAAATTTCGGTTTTTAAACTTTAAAACAAATAAATCAAAATATACTTTTTAGTACCCTAAAATTTTTTTTATTTAAAATTTTTTGACAGTAATTTGAATTTAAATCGACATGGTTTTTTTATTCACAATGGCATAGGGTTCTTTTTTTTACAACGAATAGATTTGTGGAGAAGTGATTTTTTTTGAGAATCGGGGTTTTTTAGAAAGCTAAAATAAGAATTTTTAAATTTTTTGGGGATTCTTTTAAATTTATAAATTTTTTCTTTATTTTAAAAGGAAAAAGAGTTTGATTTTGAAATACAGTTACTTTGTTTTTAGTAACCTTTAACGGGGGTGTATGATTTTAAAAAACTGGAAACAAAATTTTTTTAAAAATTAAAACCCGGGGCGAACCTCCTTATTTTGAGTGACGCCGAGTCCGGGTTTTTTACCGAAGGGTCGCCAGAAAATCAAAGAAGCTATTTTCAAAACTAAGGGTTTTTGGGTAAATTTTTAACTAATTTATTTTTCTTTTTCTTTACTTTGTTTAAAATAAAACCGTGCATTTTATTGAATGTGAGAAATACACGAAAATCTAACCCGGACCTGTTTAAAATAAATTTTAAAATTATTTTTTTTAGAAAAAAAAACATATCCAGGCTTCCCCTTTTTTAAAAAGATGGGTTTTAAATTTTCCCTTTTGTACAAATTTAGGGGTTTTTTTTTTTTTATTTTTTTTTATTTCACCATTTAATTAAAGTGAAGAGTTATAATCAGGGGGAAAAAATTGCTTTAAAATGATCTGTATGCTTTAATACAAAACACAACAAGCTTAAATGTTTAGTGTAACGAAAGGTTATCGTATTCAAGCTAAAATTTAGTTCTAAAATTGTTAGTTATTCGCCACGATTATTTTAGCTTCCTTAAAATATTTTTAATGGCTAATTTTATTGTCCCAATGTTTTGGACAATAAATATTGTCTTTAACATTTTTGGTTTCTCAAAACTCTAGTCTTTTTATTCCCATTCGAAATTATTTTAAGTTTATTTCCATTCGAAGTTGGGAATGCCTCACGCACAATAAAAAGCCACGTTGGTGTATAAACAGATCGCCAACTTTAGTTATCTTAAGTCGGCGGGAAAATAAAAATAATTTAAGACATGATGTGTCTTATATGGTAATACATTGTTCTCGTTGTATATTTGTCTATGTTTAAATAGGTATAGATGAGACTACGTATAATAAAGAATATATATATATATATATACAGTAGAAACAATTTTCTGTAGTGATATATATTTTGTAAATACTTGAATTCTATTTTACGGTCAAATAAACAAAAGTTGAATTTGGTTTGTGACGATAGATGTTGGCAATAGTTCACTGCAAAGATCTGATTCACAGTGTCAAAACTATTCTACATAATTTGAAATGAATATATTAGTTAAATGAATATTACTGAACTTAAAAATAATATACTGATTTATAGTTACAAGGTAATATATAGTAAAGGTAATATATAAACATACATTCCATACAGCTAACTCACTCCCTTCCATTGTGCTGCAAACGCCAAGTTGCAAACAATATCTTTATTTTGCATATAGATCTAGATGTATAAAATGAAATAAATGTTTACTTTTCACTGATTTGATTCTTCTGGAAAAACATTATTGTAATATATTGGACAATTCTTATCCTTGTTTGGATTTTGACGCGGTATATTAGCAATATAACGCTTAACTCAAGCTAAAAAAGAGAAAATTCCAAAGAAATTGTTTGTATCATATTTTTACTCCCTTTCTTCATAATTGAAGTTTTGATTGTGCATAAAAAGGTAACGCATATTCGAATAAGGTAACATCCTAAGCATACCTGTAGAATCAATAAGCAGCTACGAAGATGTTGATCGATCTTCGCCCAAATTAATGATTTCATTTTTGATTTTTTTTTCGAACTTTTTCTTTTTATAAGCCCGTGCGTATTGGCGTATCGGTAGGTACGCCACTACAGTCAAGAGTATGTTGTTTCAGGACTTCATTACAGATAGTTGAGGTTTGTTTCCTTTAACGATACAATAGGCGGACAATATTTAAATTCCAACATTTCCAAATGAGTTGTAACTGTTAATCAAATTATTCTATATTATATTATTGTTATAAACAATGATGGCCTGACACTTTGTCAAAACACAATGTTGTGTAGAACAAGAGTCTTAGCTACGGATTCAAACCGACTTTGTAAGAAATTGCATAGCCCTGGTGATGTTAGAAGTGTATTAATATATATATGACTGGAATATGTGTGCGTGCGTGTGTGTGTGTGGGTGGGTGGGTGTGTGTGTGTGAATATATATATACAAGGTGCGAAAAAAAATCAACCACCAGATAGCAGTCGAGTTTTTTTCCTATATGAATCAATGAAAAAAACTGTACTGTTATAAATTATATCAATATCAGTTTTCGAATGTTTATTGAAGTGTTTGAAATGTACTGAGTAATTTGTTCATCAGGCGTAAGTATATGAACAGTTAGAGACAAAAATTGAACACTAGTATTAAGAAATGCGTTCAATATCTTTTGCAAATAGGCGTTTAAGGTGTTTACTATTATTGAACATTTACATTTACAGTGCAACTGAGATTTTAGTGTCAGCATTATAACAAATAAATTAGCTTGTTTCCAATAAAACATACAGTTGATCTCAAGATCTTTTAAAATAATCTTTAGTTATAAAGAAATTGATTTGTTGATCTTTAATACCAATTCTTTAATTAAACGTCAATTCAAATTATAACGTTTTTGGAATTGTCACAAAACTCTTGTAAAAGGAAGATTCCTTTTCAGAAAAAATGAAAAATGCAGACTTGTTCTGATCGAGATTGTTCGTGAGAGATTCTCGATTAATTATCTCGATGCACCCGATTATTAAAGTAATACTGAAATGAATTGTAGTATGTTGGAAAGTTACTGATGTAGTTTAAAGAATATTGGTCATACTAAACTGGTACAAGCCTATAAGTGACGATCCGTTTCTAGAGTTTCTAAGCATTACTCGTTGATAATTGTCACGTATAAGAACTGTCCACTATTGAGGGGAGAAGATGTGTAAGTGGCCGGATAGCTTAGTCGGTAGAGCCACGGTACGGTATTCCGATGGTCCCCGGGTTCGAGTCCCGGTCAGGCTGCACAATTTTCTCACCCTGTTACATTTGGCGCCCAACGGGGGACCGTGACTGAATATAGCTCAGAGTATAATTCATTGCATTAACTCTTTGAAATTCGAGGACGAATTTCAATATAGCAGGGGAGTATGTCACGGTTCAGAACTGTTCACTATTTAGGGGAGAAGATGTGTAAGCGGCCGGATAGCTTAGTCGGTAGAGCCGCGGTACCATATACCGATGGTCCAGGGTTCGAGTCCCGGTCAGGCTGCACATTTTTCTCACCCTGTGACATAATGATATTTGAAAAATATGTTATATAAAACACTATTACTTTACACACACTGTTGATATAATAACGTTTTAAAAAATAGACAGTCTCTTTCAACCTATCAATGGTTAAATCCTAAACAATGCAAGAAAAACAGGGCTATCATTTTAGGAGGAAATCATTTTAACGTTGCTTTATTCAGAATACTTTGATAACAAGTTTTAACAAGTTTTTTAACAAATTTTATTTATCTTTTCACAGAAGGTCATAGACATATGTGGTACAAGTTGCAAAATATATATGATATGGTAAACGTGCATCATTACTATGTTGACATGATCTCATACATGCCTTACAGTAGCACATTTTACTTAGGAAATGAAAAACATATATATTCACCTATAACATGATGTACATGTTTTATAATAATTCACATTTGCGTCGTATGTGTCAAAGTATATATGCAACATAAGATTTAAAAGAGTAATAAAGTGTGACAAAAATCCAATTGTACTGACTTTACATATTAGATTAGATCTATCACAAGTGCTGTAGATAATTTGACAGATTAAAATCTTTCTAAATTGAATATATTGAGTTTTAAATCATTTTGATAACATGCATTATTTCATACTGCATACACCATCTTGACTATAGTAATATTTAAAGCAATTATTGTGCACGGGAGATAATCTGATGGTCTTTAATCGCTGACCTGTTGTATTCGGTTAATGAACTTTGGGCCACCCCTTTTCCCCTTTAAAAATTTTAAATTTCCCCCCTATTTTACAATTATAATTTCCCTTAACTTAAAATTAAAATTGAAAAATTTTAAAATTAAAAAAAAGGGGCCCCCAAATTTGTATTTATAAATGTGTGTTTCAAAAGGAATTTTGGGTTTTAAACTGTTAAGCGAAACAATTTAGGTTTTTTGGGCTCCCAAATTTTTTTTAGAAATGGGCCACCGGTTTAAAAAAAACAATATGTTTTGGCATATAATATATTTTCTTAACTTAAATTAAAACAGTTAAATTTTTAATGAAATTTTATTAAAGCTGGCCAATATTTGGCCCCAATTTTCCCAAAAAATGTTTTAGGGCCGTTACTAAACTTATTTTTATGAAGAATAATTAAAAAAATTAAAAGGGATAATCTTGTAAAAAAGCAAATAAAAATTTTAAACCCCCCGGTAAATCTTAAAGATGTTTTTATTTATGTATTTCCTTTTTCCCCAGATCTTCCATCAATGACAAGATATGGGGAAAAGGGGAAACATTAGAAAAAAGGCATTTTCGCTTGAAAAATTTAAAAAATTGATATACATAATTTGAGCTGAAAAAATTTTTATTATTAGGGTTTTTAATCACAAAATTTAATGACTGAAAAAAGAAGAAATATCAATTTTTAAATTTGACTAAAATTTTATTGACCGCTTTGCCCAATTTTGGGAAAAAATTGAAAAATAAGAGAAACAAAACCCTGAAAGTACAAAAAGTAAGTTTTAATAAAAGAAATACAAAATATAAAAAATCAATAACATCTAATCAGCCCCATATAAAATATCTGACGCGCATCACGAATGCTTTTGAAAAAATATAAAACTAAATTTTCAAAATTATACCCAATTGTTTTTTCAGTATTCTTTAATTTCTTTTTAAATTAAAAAACTTTTTGGGGAAATCTCCGGGAAAATTGTGGAATATCATTGTTTTTTTATTGAAAATACTTTTTCAAAAATTTCTAATAAAAAATTGGAATTCTTTTTTGCAGAATGTGCTTTTTGCGTTCTTTTGGTACACTGGCAGGTTTTGGGCCCATCTGCCTGTTTAAAATACAAATCTATGCAAAGGAGCTCCCCAAGTTTTTTGAATACTATAAAAAAATTTCCCCCTTTAAACCTATACTTTTTTTAAAATTTTTTGCTGTTTTTAAAATTTTGTGAATCTTTCCTTTTTAAAATAGCTTTAGTTTAAATTTCTTTTATTTTAACCGGGCCCAATGAAAAAATTTGATTTTAAATTCTTTTTTAAAAAACTAAGAAATACATTTTTTTTTTCCCGACATTTTGAAAAAAAACATGCATCTTTAAAGGGAAAAGTTAATTTAAAAATCTTTTACCAAGGGAAACCCAGTTTTTCTTATTGGGAAAATTTTGGTCAAAATTCATTTTTAACATTAGTTTAAATTTTTTATATTTTTTAAAAACACTTTTATTTTTACACTCAATGTTGTTATTTTTTTTAAAAAATTGTCTCTTTCAACCTATGCTAATAATTGAAGAAACCTTTTTTAAGGGTTGCTTTATTCAAAATTTATTTTTATAAATTTGTTTAAAGGGAACGAAAATTTGAAATGAAAAAATTCCAAAAACCCCAGCCCAAAACCTTTCCTTTTATAAAAAAATTATATACAAAATTAAATTAGGGAAAAACATTATGATTCTATTTTTCCTTTTGTTATTTAGTTTTGGGGTTTTTTTAAAAATTTGGGCGTATAAATTTTGTAAAAATATCTTTTCCCTCGGACATGTTTGACGATAAGTTTTTTCGCATTTTTTATGTGAATCTCGTGAAGAAAAAATAAAAAAAATAAAAGGGGTGTCTTTACAAAAACCCCGTTAAAAACTCTTGGCCCAAAATTATAAGTGTTCAATTTTCTTTAAAAGAAATTAAAAAAGCCGCCCCTGATAAATTTCAAATTTTCATTTTAAAAAAAGTAAATTTTAAAAAAACCTTTTTTGAAAAATATAAGCGCACAAGATATTTTATATCCAAAAAATATCCCAAAAAACAACGCGTTTAAATACACAAAAAAAAAATAAAATTTTTGTTTCTCTTGAAATTTTTAAACAAATTTTCTATCATTTCCCAAAACAAAAAATTTATGAACATTGGTTTAAATGTAGAAGATATTGAAAATATTTTCCCTGTCAAAATTTTCTGTTTTTCAATTTCTTAACCTGGAAAAAACCCTCAAACAAAATTAAATTTTAAATTTTGATTAAAAAAAAAAACGTAAATTATTGTCAAAAAATTTTTCAATATTTAAATGTTTTGTTAAGCCCAATTTAATTTAAAATTTATTGTTTTTAAAACAAACCATAAATAAAAACCGAAAATTATTTTAGGGTTTCCCTTTAATTTCTCTTGTGGTTGTTTTTAAATCATTTTGATTTTTCCCTTTTTTTATTAAAACTTATTTATTTTTTAAAAAGGTTTCCCAGTATTTAAAAGGCTCTTTGGGGGTTTAAAAAAAGTAAATTGATTTTCGGGGGGACTGTTTATTTATTTTTTACCGTGAACGAAATGCTACGAAACATAATTTTTACTAAAATTTTTTTGAATTTATCATTTTTAAACTACATGAAAAGGCACATAAATTTATGTTCAATTATAAAAACAATTTCTGATTGGCCCTTGCTGCTATTTATTTTAAGTTTAACATTAAAAAATTACAAACCTGCTAATTTTAAATCCTAAAAAAATATACGTCAAGAACAATTAAATGATATTTTCCATGGTAATTACTTTCCGCGATACTTTTATTATTTTTTTTGGTGATATTTTTTTACATGTTTTCTCCTTTTAATATATAATACATATCCTTTTTAAAATATCATTTAAAACTCTTGATTTTTTTTTAGTTTTTTAATTCAGGTTTTTTTTGTATATATTTAGAAGCCTTTAAGAAACAATCTTTAAGTCTACTTTATATTCGGTATCATTTATTTTTACGAGGAAAACATTTGAAATATTAGAAATATTAACATTTACATCGTAAAAGGACATGAATGGATGTTTGTTTATGGAATAGTTTCAACAAAGCAACTAGTAGCTTTATCGCCGTTAACACCAATTATAAATTGCTTGGAATCTGTAAGTTTTTAAAAAATGAAGACAAATTTGGGGTATGTGACAAATGTATTGTAATGCCTAGAATATTCACAAGTTTGTCTATTTATCTTGCTAGTTCAGTATTAAATGTAAAAAAAAAAGTAAGTGAAATGCAGTGAACAGTTTTAATGTTTTATTTCATTGCTTACATTTGTAAAAAAAAAAAACTACAGAAAAAATATAATTTTAATAAAATCATAAAAAAGGGGCATTACCAAAGTGAACGTAAAAATAAAGAAATCCAAATAAAATTATTGAAAATCTATCCATCATTACAGCTAAGTCCTCGTATGTGTAAAGGACATTGTTCTATAATTGCCCTTTCATCTTTACTTTCTGATGGTGCCCTTCTCGGTTATGTCCTCCTTAGTTACTTCTTCAACAACAACTAAATGACTGTTATTCGCCGATTTTGATAATGATTCCTTTTTGTTTTGAAATAAATTTAAAATTTATTATGAAAATGCTTTTCAAAATTACATAATCTTATTTTGAAAGGACAAATTTTACTGTCCAAATTTTGGGCCTTTTCAGTTATCTCTTTTTACATTTTTTTTTCATATCTTTTTAATTTAAGGAAATGGGGTTTATGAGGGAATACGTATTTTTACAAATTTTTTTATAAATGTTTATATGTACATTTATGTTTGAAATTTACCTTAAAAAAAGAATTATAATTCACTAATATGCTACTCGTGTCTGAATTTTTTCCTACGTGTTAATAGATTCCTACGAGGAACCTTTTCCAATTAATCAAAAGTAATCCGTATATCTTTTATTTACTAAATTTAACTAAAAGAAAATCATACTTTAAAAATCCCTTTGCAAATTTTTAAATTTTTTCTTCCTGCAAACAAGAAAGGCTAAAAAAATTTTGCAATTTTTTTCATTTCCTTGAAAATTTTATTTTTTATTCCCTTTCTGTAATTTTTTTCGATGTAGAATATACACTGTCTTTAATAATTTTCTAAAACTGCAAAATGTTTGTTCCACCAAGGGCATATACAAAACCTAAAAATTTAAAAAAAAAGAAAATCGTACAAAAACCTAAAATTTTAAAATAAGATATTTTAAAAAACCTTAAGCTTTTCACGGGGAATACATGCACTATGCTGTTTTTTTACCTTATCAAAAAAAATCATTACAAAAAGGGAAGGTGGGGGAGGGGAATTTGGGTTTGCGACTCATTTTGGGAAAATTACTTTTTTCTACAGTTTACAAAAAAAAATTTTAAAATGCCAATATAGTTTAAGAATACTCTCTTTTTTTTTTTAAAAAAACTCATTAATTTAAATTTTTAGGAAATTTTCCTTTAAAATAAAAATTTTATATATGCTTGTTGGTGTTGGGGATTTTACCAGCCGAAGGCTTTTGCATTTAGAAAACCAAAAATGTTTTAAAGTTAGTGATAAGGACTTTGTCCAGGAAAAAAAAAAAGGGGAAATAAATAATATACTTTGCGTTTTTTATTTCCCAAAATAAAAATTTTTTTTGAAAAGAAATGTCCTTATCAGACTTTACATTTTGGTAAAATAAAAAATATTGTGTACATTTTTAAAGATCATTTGTTAAAAAAATCGTTTTTTTTTAAAATTTTTTCCCCGGGTCCATTTTCTCTCAGAATTTTGTCTTTTTAATTTAATAAACTCGTGGGCGGGGGAAAAGCCCAATTTGTGACGGCTTGGGTTTTCCCCCCCAAAGTTAATCAAGAGGGCATTCCGGGAATTTTAATACCTTATATACCCAAATTTCTTTTTTTGGGGATCTTCAGCTTTCCCCTGTTAGATTTTCCGTTAGGTTAAAAATATTATTCAATACCTACGTCCCCTTCTCCATAAAAAAAATTTTTTTCACTTTCTTATAAAAAAATAACCCTTTCTTTAATTAAAGGAGTAAGATTCTTTTAAAAATTTTGTCGGGCCATAAGATACTTTCATTTTTTTCAAATTTTGGTTTTGGGTCCAAACGAAAATTTATGTAAAAATTTTTACGATAAAATTCACAAAAATTTTTAATTTTTAATTGGGCAAAAAAAAAAAAGGCCCAAAAAAGACTCACATTTTGTGATTTATGGGGTCAAGATCAGCAACAGGCATTCAAGGCTATAATTAAAAAAATTAACCTCTGCACCTGTTCTTACTTATGCTAATTTTTCCCAGCCATTTATTGTCAATATAAACGCCAGTTTGGTCTTGGTTTAAAAGCTATCATAAAAGCTATATTTGACTGCTGTATATGAAACCAGAAGTCAGCAGTGAATTATAAATGAGCAACCAATAATTATAGAGTTCGCGAGGGGTTATTACTTCATACAAGTAACTGGAGTAGGTTTTGACAAATAAGTAAAACATGTATATACTGGTGAGCTTAAAAATCAAACAAAAACCAGACATACTCAAAGTCGGTATCTGTAATGACGTTGTCGGTATCTTTCTCCGCTACCAAGGTCATCATAACTGTCAATGACAACAACAACGTCAAAGCAAAAAGACAACTTCTCGCCGGAATCCGTCGGAACAGCAAAATACATAAGGCCCCAAGCACTGCATGAAAAACAACTGGAAACCGATATTAAAACAAGTAGTTAAGGAAAAATTTTTTGTCTTATTCTATACCGAAAAAAGATACTCCAGGGTGAAACTAAAATAAGGGTCAAAAATCTATTCTAGCGGGGAAAGTTTTTATGATTTCATTTTTCGGGCCCTTTTGGCCCCCAAAACGTTTTAATATCAATTACGTTTATAAACATTTTTTCAATTTGATTGTAAAATTTTTCGAGGAAAAATCCATGTTTTATATCTGAAAAAAAAGAATAAGTAAAAGATGAAATTTACCAGTACATTTGTTATTATTTTTAAAATTTTGTTATCTTTTTTGGGTTTTTTATTGGGAGGGGCATTTTTTAAAAAAAGTCATTTTAAAAATTCAAAAAAAGTTTCCCATGTCGTTCCTTTTTGGAAAATTTAAATTTTAAAAAGAGGATATTGAATGAGTGGTAAGCTCAATACTAAAGTTATTGCACGAGTTGAATAAAATTATATTATGCGAGCCTCTGGCGAGCATAATATTATTTGATTCAACGAGTGCAATAAATTCAGTAATGAACTTACACGAATTTAATATTCTATTTATCACATAACAAAAATAAAGACCGTTTAAAGTGAGATAAGAGTCATTTTTCATTGACGCGCTTATAGTATAACGCTAACATTTTGCGCGTCTTTATAACGCTAATGACGTCACGTCAAAATATATGTACGGCCGTGCAATACCATATTTACGGAGTCGCAAAATCGGCAGGGGTGTGTGATAAATGACGATATAGCAAGAGGCAACATTCTAGTATACTGTAAACTGAAAATCTTTTTAATGGATGTTTGAAAAATAAAATAATACTGGTATCATGATCAAATTCATACCTATAATAGGTTAATTGTTTACTTTTACCATCAATTTTGTAGCTGATTTTGGATAATAAAAGCTTTTAAACGAAGAAAAAAAGAAATGTTGTAGATTGTAAAAAAAAAGAGACTAGTATGAATGTTAAAAAAAAAAAATTTGAAATACCAGTTTACTGTTGTGTAGAAGGAAATTTGAGTGCCCACTGACAGGATGACAAAAAGTAAGCGGGTGCGACCCAAAAATAAAAACCACGGGGGTTTCCCCTCATTGGGATATTTTTTCTGGTTCCCGTCATGCCTATACTTCTTTTCCCAGTAACGAAAATTGAAAACGTAAAAGTGAAAATTTTAGAATGTATAAAGTTGAATATTTAACTATTATAAATAATACTGCTATTGAAAATCCTTAATTAACAAAAAATTTATAGTAATATCAATAATTTTAGAAAGTAATTAGAAAAGGATTTTACGATTGACAAATATTGAAAATCATGATGTTCATGGAAATGTCAATTTTATTAATTATTTAACTGGTTAATTTTATAAACTGTATGAGAAACTTCTTTACAAATATATACAATGCATAAAAATCGGATGCATGTTCAAATATGAATTCGATATATATAAGATAAAGTAACTCACGAGTTTTTCAGTGCAAGTGTAGGTCTCCATATCTGACCTGATTTGAAATAAACGTTAGACACGTTTCCATTCTGAGATATGTTCCATGAAAGGCGATGATCATTCCACATCTATAATATAATGACGTTTTTCATTCACATCATCGAGGGAAATTATTGTATATTGTACAAGAAGTCGTGCTTTTGGTGGCTGATTTGTGCCATTCGTCTTTTCACCCCGCGACATGGCCCCTTTGACTTCTTAATTTTCGAATTTTGGCTTGGCGGGGTCGCAGAGCGAAACACACTAATAAGCTGGACGGCGAGGTTATGTTTTGTCTATTAAACTTCGCTCCGCGCCCCTGCCATTTTAACTTGTTAGTTCTCGACTTTTCGCTTGGCGAGGCGAGAACACGCTAATTAGCGGGGTTGCAAGTCCAAGTTTTATTCATTATTAAAGATCCCCCCGCGTCCCGCTAATAAGCGTGTTTTTGTTTGGCGCCCCCATCGTTTTCTTTCTGAAATCTCGATCCGCGCCCGCGAGGCGAAGTTTTATTTAGTAAACTTCACCTCGCGCCACTGTTTATAAGCGTGTTTTCGCTCCGTGTCCCCGCCATTTTTAACTTGTTTATTCTTGGGGTCGCGAGGCGAAAACACGAATGACACAAGTCAGCCACCATACGTGATAGAATTTTTTTGGAGAGAATGTCTCCATAAATACTTACTAAATATGAAGCCATTCCCTATAAAAAGTAAAAATCTAAAATTCTTTTAGATAATGATTTGTTCCTTGTTTGACGTAGTATGCGAAAAAAATTGTTTAAACACATATACACGATTATTTTACACATATAAAGCATAATATTCTCAAAGGAATCGTTAGATGAAAACTTTGCAAGTTAATGTAAAAAACTTACGACTACCAAAGATCCTATAACTGCTAAAGTCTGATCTACAATATCCTGAAAATGATAACATTACATATTATGTAATCATAGCCTCGATCTTCAACAATATAATGACTGCAAGGTATTAACAAGTGTCAACATGTTGGTGGTGGTGGTGTTGGTAATTCGCGACAGGAAGCCACATTGAATTCATTCACCAGAGCACAGTTCAACCACCGCATCGTTCCTGGGCAGGCTGTCAAGCAGTTTACGAGTACTAGTTGCCTTCACTTAAGCAAGGAACTGAAACTTCTGTACATGCCAGAGTAGTGGTACAATGCAAATAACCGTAGAAAGAAGTTCATGATCAATCATAACGAGAGTGACCTGCGCCGCCCGAGAATGCCCGGGTCGCCCGATGCAAAGCCCAACGCTCTACCTTTGAGCAAACCCGGGACGGCATGTTGAATAAAATTTTTTAAAAGTAAAAATTCTTTTTATACTGTGCAGTGAATAGATTTTTTATAACATTTTATCCGTTTACAAAAATGGGTTTTTTATATAGTGAAAAAATATTTTTAAAAAAAATTCAAAAGTGCAATATATTGCTAAATAAAATTTAATTTTCCATTAAATTATTGCTATAATAAGATTTAATACCAGTTACAATATATTGTTATACCAAAATTTCATAACAGTGACATAACAGTGTTATAATAAGATTTCATAACAGTGACAATATAGTGTTATAATAAGATTTCATAACAGTGACAATATAGTGTTATAATAAGATTTCATACAAGCTACAACACATTGTTATAATAAGATTTCTCACCAGTGACAACAAATTGTTTATTGCAAGAGAACATTGAACGAAAACTTGATCAGCCGGTCGAACGTTGATATTGTAACCAGTTAATAAATCTGTTTGTAATTTACTCTCGTCATCGATAGAATAGGCACCAGTTTCTGAAATAGATTAAATAAGTAATAGAAAGAGCACCGAAACACGAGGTTATCTGATTTGTACGAGGGGGCGTAGCCCCCCGAGTATTAATCAGATTACCGAGTGTTTTGGTGTTCTTTCTCTTTTGTATCATAGTCTAACATAAAAACACGTTTCCCTGTTGTTACAATATGAAACCCCGGCAAAAATGAACCAATGAACGAGCATCTAAATATGACATTTCTGTCGATTTCACTTTCACTGCCGTCACAATATGTAAACCCCAGCAAAAATGAGCCAATCAATGGGCATGCTCTGGAGTGCGGGTAACTAATACCCGCACTCCAGTTAACGCACTGTGCATGTATATGTAAACGATTTAACCCTGACACATTTTCAACAGAAAGGTCTCCAAACTATGATACAAATGATATATACATAAATATGTACACATATTATTCTTGATTTTCGTTATGAATGACATATCATTTCGTATGTGCGCTCAGTATTACTGTTGATATAAACTCTAAAAATCATTTTCATAATGTGACCCAGCAGAATTTCACTACCTTAAAACATAAATTCGCTTCATATTTTAATAATACTTTTGAAAAAAATCATTAGCTCTAGCTATCTTATTTTTATCTCATAATTATTCTAATCTGCATTTTACAATTTATAATTATTCCTCTAGATATTTTCCATTTAACAATGTCCATTATGATGATTAATTGTGATTTTTAGCGGAATAAAATAAAAGATTCTTACCTTGATACAAGGAGGTGAGAAGCACACATACAATAATTTTGAACATTTTTACTTCGTGAAGATATAACTGGTCCGCACGCAGAGACTGGGAGAAACAGCATTTTATATAAGTACAAGATATACCATAAGCGCCAAACCATGCGCTTCTGACAAAATCTTATGTAAGTCGGAATAAATCAATGTCCATTAGAAATGTTTTGTAAAGGTTTGTAGTACATTCAAAAGGTTACGTGTGTGATTTAGTTTACATTATTATTTCCTTAAGTGGCCATTATCCGATACTTGTGTAGATGAGACAAAATGGGAACATTGTTTCACATTGCTCAAAACGTGATTTCTATATTTAAATCATTATATAATTTAAGCTATAATCTCAGTTAGTTAGCGAGACTGGTTAAATATTGGTTAAGTATTAACTTTAACAACCTTTTTCTGCCGGAAAATAAATGACCCTAAAACAAAAAGGTAATGTTTGCCTAAACTTACTTTAACTGTAAATTAAGATTTGTTGGTATTGAAAAATTCTCTCTTTTGTTACATTTCGTCAATGACCACCATTATGAAAATCGGACTTTGATTTTTTTTATTTAACTAGCAGATAGTAACAAACTGGCAGAAGTGTTTTTTGGTACTATACTAGCTGAAAATATATGTTTGATAATTACTAAATATATGTTTTAGGATATTTAAACACTCTTTTAAAAATTAAAAATTTTAATATTTTATAGTTTTAAAATTTCTTTAAAAATTTTTGAACGGGAAATTATATAAAAGAATTTAAAATTTTCTTAAACTGTTACAATGTAAATGAATGGCCCCGAAAAATAAAATTTTAAATTACATTTTTTGCGTTTAAAATTTCCCAAAACACGAATTTATAACCAAATACAATTCCATAAAATTCCATCAATTTCAGTAAGATTACTCTATTTTAATTGAAAAAAGAGATTATAAAAAATAGATTATACAGTTTCATATAATAAAATGCATGTTAAAGAAAAACTAATATATGAATTTTTCATTCAAATTTCAAACTAAAGAGATGAGCTAAACAAGAAAAGTATCCACTTTATTCTGCCGTTACTGATGACATGATTATATCAGTGTATATACCAAATATCAGTACCAAGTACCAACATTCTACACAAATCTTATTTATCTTATATACGTTCGACTTCCATATGTCTTATTATTTGTTTATCTTTATTGCTTTATTGTCAATGGTCACGACTATGTAAAGATCATGCTTGCGAGAGAAGCATCTTTTATTTTTCGGATTAGAAATTGATAAAATTGCATTGATTATGTTAATTTTTTGTTCTTTTCAGGTGAATATGATAATAATTTGAAACTTTCGCCCTTGTTGAAGTAAGATTAATGATGATTTTTATGTTATTTCGGTAATTATTCTAAACCCAAATTTTTAATTATGAACTAAATTTTTATACCCTTGAAAAAGGTTAGTATTTAGACTATTTTAAACATAAGTAAGATACTAATAAAACATTATAAAAAATAGATTGCCCCTTTTTTGTTATGATTCATTTTACCATTGGATTTACACCAGGATAAGTTGTAAGCTTATCATAAACCATATATTTGCAGCGAGCCGCTAACAACACTCTTATTGATTTTATCATCTTATTAGTTATCTTTACTTTGTAATATAAACATATTTACCATGGAATGATTGGCGATAAATATTGTTATCTAGGAATTGATGGTGATAACTATTGTTTCCTTGGTAAGTTTCTTATATATATATATATATATATATAAAATTGTTTTATGAAACAATATCTTAAGAATCAATTGTAAATCAAACAAACAATACATGTGACTGATTTATTTATTTATTTCATGATGGCTGTATCTTTTGTTTATTTCATTGTGTCTGCATTTATCTATATCAAGTTGTCTGTATTTATTTGTTTATTTTACTGAGTGTTGTATGGATGATAACAAGATTCAAACTATTCTACTATTTATTATATTTAATACATGTTGTTAAGACCAGAGCTCAAGTGAGAATGGCCAGGTATCAGAGAGGAATGGTCATATAAATAACAAGGCATTAATGAATATAAAGTTGTCTGTATTTATTTGTTTATTTTAACTAAGTCTGTATTTTATCAATCGAATTATGTCTTTAATAATGTACATGTATATCATGGTATCTGCATTTATGACAGTTGTTTTAATGAATATAATTTTCCTGTTAAAATAAAACATACTTGCTTTGACTGACGAACAGACAAATTATCTTTTCAAGAATTATAACAGATTATCTCACTTTATATGTAGAAACGTTAACATACAACAATATTAAGTCAGACATGCCTTCTATAACTTATACTGTTGGTATTTTGAGAAACAAGGGTATCATATAAAGCACAATACCATCTTGTACTTTTAGCTATTGTATAAAATGCACGTTTGTTATGTCGCCTTTCATTGGATATAGGGTTATATAACCTGTCAAAAATCTTTATAACGGTACTTCGTTTTTGTCCACATGTTCTACCTAGCTGTATAGACACTGTATATGTGTTTTCCGCTTCTGGAACAACTATTAATGGACTACAACATGCTGACAAACCGGGTATTTATCCATGACTTTGAGGTATGCCGTAACAATTGGTCCTGTAACGTAAAAGACGTCCCCCAATAACATTGAATTAAGAGGCTTTTTTGATACTAGATTAACAATTACGCTGTCGAGGCATGTGATCTAATAACTGTCTTCTACTCGGAGCTCAGGTGAAATAAAAACTGTTGCAAGATTGAGAACTTATAGACTATTTTAATCAAACAATGAATGAGAAAACAACATAAATCTGAATCTTACAAAAGATGAACGTTCATTATCTTGCCAGTTTAGAAGCGGTATATTGCCACTTAGAATAGAAAAACTAGTCGCTATATAGGAAAAACGGTTGAACAGAGGATATGTTGACTTTGCCCCTCAAACAAAGTAGAAGACGAACAAATATATCCTCTTACAATGTGCCATGTATAACAAATTTTTGGAACATTGTGCAAATTAAAAATTTAATATGTGAATTTGAGCATGTGCTAAACAATTTGTTGTAACTACTGTTATTGAACCAATACCGTTCAATTTTAAAGAAGAACCACATCTCTGTACGATATGATAAGACTATAATGTATAACATAATTCAGATTTGTTAATCTTTTGAATGCAAATTGTCATATGCAACATTTGCAATTACCGGGAGAGTTTAATTTACTATTCAAGATATTGTTATTATATAAAGTACTCAAGATATCACAGAACGTGTATTCATTTGTAATACAAAACAGAAATAACACTCATTCTTTCATACAACTGATTCCACTTAATACGTGCTTCTTTCTTTCTTTTTTTTTCGATTTTTGCTTTTTAAAGATATCGGTTTTAAAGATTCGGAAACAGCTTTATTCAAATGCGATAACATAAAGCGAAGCATATTCCTTAAACTATAATCATCTTCATAAACCTTAATTACAAATCGCTCTTCTTAAGTTTGTCAGAAATATACAAATTAATCCGAATTTGTATTTTATTTGTAAATACATAATATTTACTTACTAACTAAATTAATTACTTACTTAATACTGAGTTCAAGCGAGCGGGCCTCTTGCGAGGATAATATCATTATTGTCATGATTTCGATAAAATTAGTAATGAAGCTACGAAAGGTACGAGATTAATATATTCTATTTAAAACACACAGAAAAGCAATTATCCTTGCATTGATACTCTTAAGCTACAAAACTAACATTTAGCGCCTCTTTACGCTATTTCTGTATAATGCAAATGACGTCATGACAAAATACAAGTACCGTGAAAAACTCCTTTTCAAGGGGTCGCAAAAGCGCCATTTGTATCTGATTAATAATTTTTGTACATGAACAAGATAATATGAATTGCCAAACGATACTCTCGGTACTTCATTATAATTTTGTTATGTAAATTTTTCGATTGCTATATATACGATATATATATATATTTATTTTTTATTAAAATTTATCTGTTATTGCACTATCAAACATACATCACACATCCGACTCCTTTTTTCTCTCCAAAAGTTCATTACACCATGAGATATTGTATTATATATCTATTTACAATATACCATAACAAACATTTGCAGTAAATTATCAGCCGGTGAACAGTGTTTTAAAGTTAGTATTAACTTAATACATTTGATCTTTTTTGGGTATCCATCCTATAAGAACGCATAATATTCATGAAATGGTATTGTCTGCCAAAAAAATTATACATAGAAGTACAAATATATACATACCATCTTTATTTGTATATGATTTCTGATAAACATAGCAAAACAATATTTTCTCAGATATGTAATCACAATAATCGTCAGACGACAATCATTGTATGTATATTTACACAATTTCGGATATATAAACAAAAGTCAATGTCTTTAGCACGCCTTCTAAAATTTAAAATACATCATATATAGCTATTTCTATTTCTTTGAAATCCTGACGTCGTTGTTGTATATCGTATTCAATAAAGGGAAAATTTAGATTTGATGACAGCAGTATTAAATGATTCACATAAACATTTTTTCAGACGAAAGAAATCTTGTTAAATATTAAGGCTAGATATTTTGGCTTTCAGGAATAAACACAGAGAAAAAAACATGATTTACATTCTTTATAACATTTAGATATCTTATAGATGCAACCTAGGGTTTCTACATATTTCACAAAAATGCTATCTAATTGTGATTGAAACAATTTACACCAAAATGTGTTTGCGTGACGTCAGGTACAAATTAAGAAATAAAGTTTCTACTGATATCAATGTTGAATGATTTATTCATTCAGTTATTGACAAGCATTCCACTAAAAGTGATCATCCTATATGAGTCTTGGTAAAGCTGATAGTTGAACGCTGACAATGTTGACTTGACCCAAACTTTTTCTCCTGATTTTACTCTCGCTATTGCTCCAAAAGCACTACATGTATAATGATCCTTATCATAGTTCATATCAGCTCCAATAACTTTACCTTCTAACACTAGGCCAATGTAAGCATACTTTCCTTGATAAACACATGTATGAACAGAAAACTGATACAGTCCTCCAACGGGTGCTGTAAAAAATCCAGTAGAAGTGTCGTAACCTGTTCCCTCGTTAATCACACTTTTTGTAAATATAACAATCTCATTTGTAATATTAAGAACCAAATTTGTCACGTGATATGCATGGAAAGCGATTGGAGGTCGTTCAAATTTTCCTGAATTAAAAGTAATTCTGATATATTACTCTAAGAGTTATTATAGAAACATATCATTAACAAATATGATGAAATGTATTCAAAATAAGAAAATATACATGTGATTTAATCAGTTGAATGATAATGGGAAGGACTAGTCTATAGTTACAAGAACAGGTGTGTCGAATATAAAAAGGAAAAAAAAGAGTATTGGTGTTGAAATAGTGTACGAATGCACTTCAAATGAATCAATTGAATCATAAAACCAACTGAATCTTAAAAACAAAACATAGTTTTGAAAAATAATCATCACTTGGAAGAGAAATGCAGAATAATACCTTGAAGTTGAGTAAGTTCTTTTTCTCTTTTAGCTTCCATGTCAATCGTGAGGTTTGTTCTGGCCTCCTCAAATAATTTCTTAAAGGATTCTAAAAATATCAAAGGACAATTACTTACGGTAATCAAAGTTCTATAAATATTCAATGTGTTATTATGTGTACATGTGAACTGTGTGCAGAAAGTGTTACTGATAACACGGAATTTGAATCGAAACTTAGTTTTGCATAGCCTCTAAAATAAAATTTAAGGGAAGAAAAACAACTTGCATTCTAAAAAATATTTTGACTTTCCTCGCTCACATTCTATAATCACTTTTCAATTGAACTTTTTCGAAGTCCTAAATGTAATAAAAAGTCAGGGAATATGTTCCCTAATAAGAAAACCAATGTGATGAGTCAGTGTTTTCCTTCATGGAAATATCTTTGTTTTGGTATATTCAATGTAAATATTCACTGTAATTCATGTTTTGTATAGATCAAAAGTATATAAAAAGCATAACTTTCGCAAATCTTAATATAAATTTAAAAAACAGACCAGTGTTCTTTGGTATTCATGGTCATACTAGCACATTGTTAAGCACTAGGCTTTTACTTATCAATCAATCTTATGAAAATTTACATGTGGAAGTTATAATTTTGAACTGTTTTTATTTTCATTAATGGTTTTCATTTACACTTTCCCTTTATTTATTGCTTGCGTCAATAAAAGTAATTACATATTCTACAGTTAATAAATATAGAAATGATAGGAAAATGTGTCAGCATAGTAACCGATGTATGATATGTCTTCTTTTTTTAAAGCCAATGATTCTTTAAATTTTAAATATTCCACGCATTTATCATATTAAATATTTTCTTATTTTAGTTTTCATAAAGCAATACGAACTATTAATTTATATTGATTCAGACTTATACAACAATCAGTTGTACATTACATGCTAGAGATAGAAGTCATTTTACACATTGCATCAGTAATATTTCAGTATACAAATATCCTTTTCTAACAATGTAGATTTGAAGTTTATATTTTACCTTCTCTCCTTTCTATCTCGTCACTTCTCTTTAACATTTCATCTGTTATGTTCCATTTCATATCTGCAAACATGTCCGTAACAGTTTGTTTAATGTCGCCTAATGTACTGATGACATTATCCTCAGTTTTCTTAATTTCATTTACCATTGTTTCTACCTTAATTTCAGTTCTTATCATTTTCTCTAAAAGCTGTTCTTCATATGCAAATTTAGAACATACAGGTTCTCTAGCCTCCAAGACATGGGAGCTATACATTCCAAAGATAATTAAAAATGCAACTAACGATATGAAAGACATTTTAAATAAGTTACTATGAAATGTTTAAAAACACACTCTGAATCTCAAAACGTTATTAAAACTGTTGTGTTTTATAAAAGGGAAATCTGCCGACTTATTTGAAACGAGGCCCGTACGAAAACATTTGATTAAGGTTCTTTAGCACTTAGGATCAGGGGGGAAAGTTTAACAAACGTCAAAACAATAGCTTAATTTTGTTGTGTCGGCAACATACAAAAAATTCGTTCTGTAAGAAATATTATTAAATAAATAATAGGATAGCATAATATCTTTATAGTCATTATATAAGAATACCCGTGCTGTATATCTCCGCGTAAACAGTATTGCATGGTCGTGCATATTTTGATGTGTCATTTGCGCTATACAAATATAGAGTAAGACGCGCTAAATGTTAGTTATAAACGTGTCAATGAAAATTGCACCTTTTTACTATTTTCGGCATCATGCAAATTGAATGTTATATTCGTTTAGTTTCATTACAATATGTATTGACCTCGTTGAATAAATAGAGGATATTGAATGAGTGTAAGTTCAATACTGAATTTATTGCACGAGTTGAATAAAATTATATTATGCGGGCCTCTGGCGAGCATAATATTATTTCATTCAACGAGTGCAGTAAATTCAGTAATGAATTTACACGAATTTAATATTCTATTTATCACATACCCAAAAAAAAGACCGTTTAAAGTGAAATAAATGTCATTTTTCATTGACGCGCCTACAGTATAACGCTTACATTTAGCGCGTCTTTACACTATGTTTGTATAACGCTAATGACGTAACGTCGAAATTTATGCACGGCTGTGCAATACCATATTTACGGAGTCGCAAAATCGGCACGGTGGTGTGATAAAATAAAATTATAATCTTATTCAATTCGTTTAATGAATTCAGTGTTGGAACTGTGTTGCTGGGCTCTGTTACGGGATGCGTCCAAAGCCGCCTTTCCTTGTTGATCTTGTTCATCATCTGTTGACCTACATTAAATATCCTCTATTTATTGTCAGAAACAAATATACATTTCATAAAACATATTATTAATGGCAAATTAACTCATATTCATGAAGTTTGCAGCCTTCGCTATAAATGTACGTATATAAAGAAAATACATTAAACGAGTCGTTTATCAAAATAAATGATTTTATGTTCGTACAAACGTGCTTTCATTTTATTCAGTTTCTTCAATATTTCTTGACAACCCTTTCAAAAACAATAGCTTGGATACCAATGAATTCCAGCTAACTGTAAAGTGTGAAATGCGTCTAGAGTCGGTATTTCCGCTTTATACTTTTGTAATATGAAAAAATGCATATTGCATTTTTATTTTATTTTACTGTCAACTCATCATTCGATTATGCATAGACGGTACAATAAGAGAGAATACGTTCACATGTCTGGAAATGTGATATGAACATTCAATTACAAATGTTAACCATTTCTTGTATTTGAAATTGTTTAAACTTTAAACTGGAAAAGAAACGACTGTTACACATTCGTTTACATTGTTGAATTGTTACCACCTCTGAATTCGATTTACCTACCCCTGATCATTTGTTAAAATCTTTAATAAGTTCATCGGGATTGACTTGAATTTCAATAATCTCAAACATATTACAATGTAATTAATGAATAACATGTAATTTGTAAATACTATTTAGTAATGTAATGATATTTTTATAAGTAAAACAACACTCTTCCCGGCCCTTCTTTCAAATAGAAAACGTAAATATATAATGGTTTATAACCTTTTATCTTAATTATCTAAATCATTATATATTGTTTGATTATAATAAATGTTTCTGAGTGGTCCTCGCATTAAATAAATGATAAGTTTCATCATATTTAACGAGACACTCTGATAAAGACATTAAGGATACAATGGGTGCTGTTAAACTACAATGATAAAACCGGTAACAATTAGATATATCAATAAAAAAACAACATCATAGCGGACGCTATTACTTAATGTATATACGGTGCCTCAGACGGGAAATGTTTGTGTTTTTATTTGTTTTGGCACAAGAGATACTATGTCGTGCGCGCGAGTAACTTAGTCGTGTACACGAGATTATTATGTCGTTGGCAAGAGTTACGAAGTCGTGCGCACGAGTTACTAAGTCCTGCGCATTAATTAATAACCAAGTCTCGGGCATAATCTTGGGGGAATCTTATGTCCGGAAATCTAATAAAAATATTTCTGTAAGATCTTGCCAGAATACTGTTCAGTTGATTCCGCTGTGTATCAAAACAATCTTTGATGAGCGCAGGCCACTAGATGAAACTGCCTCTCGTAAGAATCTCCGTATTGTATACATATTTCTCTCCCTGGGAATTACAGGTGTCTACAATGGATGATAATCACATGGCTATCTCCCTAAGTTAGGACGACATACTACTATTAAGATATATATTATGGAGAGATATTATTAAATCGTGCGCACGATATATTTTGTCTTGTGCATGAGTTATATAGGAGAGCGCATGAAATAATAAACAAGATGGACAAGAGATACGGTGTCGTTCGCACAAATTATTAAGTCGTTTGCACGAGTTACTGCATACGAATTACTTAGTCGTGCTCACAATTCTAAGACGTGAACACAAGTTAAATAATAGGTGCGCACGAGTTACTAGGTCTTGAGCACGAGTTACTATGTGACATCAAAATTTATAAGGGTCTTTCTACTGGCCACTTAGGGACTCACGGCAATGGCTCTATCATGTAACAAAAACAGGGCTTATATTTTTGCAAGTTAGTGATTGAACAAGGATTTTAAATTCAGCGTCATTGTGAATATTCATAAATTCGTAACATAGGTTACTTAAGAAATATATGGACAATTACAGCCATAATAAGATCTCTATGAGCCGATTCGCTGCTTTATTATGTAGTTTATAATGTATCTAAATCTGGAAAAAGGCAATAGAGCAATACAAACAAAACAAATAGCTGACAGTTGCAGACTCGGTTTTATAGCGTCTTCTTATGAGAGATATGTCATGAACACTAACAAGTACTCGGATGATTTTCTTTTTTCAAAACATTGTTTCGATTATCGGTTTTAAATTTTTACAATTATAAAATACACCATTTCATGTTTGTTTCATGATGTTTGCACGGTAATGTTATAGACGGGTTTGATTTTCAGAAAAGACCTGTCGTTAAGAGTCTTACGGCATTTTTTTTAGTACAAGCAGGTAGTCAATCGTTTTTACATATTTTTGGTACGCTGAATCCATTTTTTGCTCCACCACGGCTGTACTTGAGGTCCTTGACCTTCTAAAGGTCAAATCAAAATGGCCGCCATTGCCCTTTACCATCCACTTAATAATGGATTATTTCTGTGTTAATAGCGTATTGTATGTCCATTCATCTACATGGAATTAAATTTCAATTATTTTAAGGCATTACTGGCTGATTATCAAATATGATTTACACATTGACTACTATGGCGGCCATCTTTTATTTCAAAAAGACACCTTTTATAACAAATATAAAAAAGTGCTTTAAAACAAATGAATCCTTCTGTAAGAATAATTATCAAAAATATAATAATGATAACAACAACATGTCATGTAGAACTATACACAATGTGTAGGTATGCTGCACACTTAAATTGTTAATTACATTATTACTTCAAATCTATTACAGGTCATTCTGTATTAACAAATACTCAATGAAAGGTACCGGGTATATGAGGTCCGAAATGTCTTACATAAACCAGCACAATTTAATTTACAATTAGATTTTGAAGTTTTAATTTAGATAAAATATCATTTGGAACACTTAATCATTTTATAAAATGAAGGTCAAGAGTCAAGGTCAGTATGTAAATATTTTAAAACTTGCCTTTCATCTTTAAAAGCCAGCGAGTATGTCTATGCGGACCAAGGCCGCATGTCATTGCAACAACATCTGCTGAACGACCCGGTTTAAAATAGAAATACAAAACAAAAACAGAATCCCCCCCCACAAAAAAAAAAAAAAACGCTGAAAACGGCAAAATTTAAAAAAAGTTGCAGACTCGGTTTCATTATGCCTGTTCATGAACGGTAATGGAAATTGCAAGCTTCCATTTAAGCCCCCTAGCACCGGCCTCAGCAGAGTTCATAATTGGGAAAATAAAGAAATTAAGATACATCGCAGATGTGTTTGGACAATTAGATTTTATTGTTATATTGCTATAGCTACTTTATTAAGTGTCAGCTTGATTTCATGAAATAACTTCATTGTCTTAGTTAATAGCAAGTACATTTTATGCCACTTTTCCAAGGACGCTGCACCTTATTAGTCCCCTACCGGTTTACCGGAGGGGACTTTAGGTTTACCCTCCGTCCGTCCGTCCGTCCGTCTATCCGTCCGTCAGTCCGTTCGTCCGTCTGTCCTTCCGTCAGTCCGTCCGTCCACAAAACTGGATCCCGCGATAACGCAAAAAGTACTGAATATATTTTATGAAACTTGATATATGGATAGATGGCAGTATGGAGATCAAGGGGCAGGACGTGAAGTGGTTGCACACTTGGTTCAAGCGAGCGAATTGGTTGCAAACTTGACAAAATGGCAAACACGGCGTGTATTTTTGAAACGGTATCTGTAATGACGTTGTCGGTATCTTCTCCGCTACCAAGGTCATCATAACTGTCAATGACAACAACAACGTCAAAGCGAAAGACAACTTCTCGCCGGAATCTGTCGGAACAGCAAATACTACTAGACCAAGCAGCTGCATGAAGAAAACTGGAAGCACGATATTAATCAAGTAGTAGGAGTATTTTCGACTTAGTTCTATACCAAACACAAGATACTCAAGGGTGAAACTAGAGTTAGGGTCAATATCTATTCTAGCGTATGTTTGTGTGACGTCATATTCGCCATTTTGTTCCAAACGTTCAATATCAATTACGTCATAAACATTATTCAATTTGATTGTACTAGCCGAGAACATCAATGTTGATATCTGAAAAAAGAATCAGTAATGATGAAATTTAACAGTCCTTTTTTATTATTTGAATTATGTTATTTTAGGTTAGTTTAACGACATTTTAAAGTTCACAATGACGTACCTTAGGAAATGAAATAGGGACGATGTTGGAAGAGGCAACATACTGTTCTGTAAACTGAAAATCTTTCTTATGGATGATAGAAAAATAAAAGAATACTGGTATGATGATCAAATTCATACCTATAATAGGTAAATGGTTTACCTTTTCCATAAAATTTGTAGCTGATATTATGGCATATATAAAACACGCATTTACAAAAAAAACGAATATAACGGAATGTTTTCAGATTAATAACAAACAAGAGATAATACTGAAATGTTAGAACAAGAAAGAAATATATGAACATACCACGATTTCACATGTCTGTGTATCGAAGGGAAATTTGGAGATGTCCACTTATATATATATATTTAGCAGGATGACACAAAGTAAGCTGGTGCGGGCAAAACTACTGAGCCACTGGGGTTTACACTCATTGGGATACCTTTCTGGCTCCTATCATCGCCTATCACTTCTATTCCGGTCACACTGTAATTGTCAGCTTAACAGTGGAATATTGATAATAGTATAAAGATTGTATATTTCAAACTTTCACTGAAGTATACGTGTACCAATTACGCATCTTGATATCAAACTTAAATCGGTACGTAACTTGGTAAGTGCGTAATCATTTCTTTAACCGGTTATTTTTATTTAAAGGTCTGTATATTCTGTACATAAATGAAAAGTCAAATGTAAGAAAACAGCGAAATTAATTGCATTAAAATATCGATAATTAACGCGTTTTTGCTATTTTTGAAATACATGCATGTTTTCCTTTTTTCATATATTGGCTTTTTACTTTTCACATTTTGCCATTGAAACGGATATATGCTAACGGCATACACAAGTTTCATGGCTTTCAAATATTTGCTTTAGAATATGTCAAATGCTTCTAATCAAAAGGAAATTAGAGCTGAATGAGAATTTTTTGTCATGAAAGTAGGAAAATATGACCAGAAAGTAGTACATGTATTTGACTTCCATACAAAAAACTAAATCACTATACATGTATCTGTACTTATTGCCAAAAAGCAACAAAAGCAAAAGATTGCTCAGAGAATTGGCAATGTGTAACTTTTGATGGAAATTACAACAGGACAAAGAAAGTTAATGACATATTTCTGATGTATAATGGGAACCTTTTTTTATATAAGTAAATAAATAGGACATTTACCTGACCGCAAACTTCGGGCCTTTCATTTCTGAAGCTAATATCTATTTTTGAAGTTCAGAACTGTTCACTAAGTAGGGGAGATAGTGTGTAAGCGGTCGGTTAGATCAATCGGTAGAGTCGATGTACGATATTTGGATGGTACCTGATTAAAGTTGCGGTCAGGCTGCCTTTCATTTTTCATTCTATTTTTGAGGCCATACTTTTTAAGTGAAGAAAAAATACAGCATTCCGTGTTCGAAATATTTGCTGTTACCTTAGTGCAAAAAAGAAAGAAAAGTTGGAGTGATATGACTAACACACCTCGACGCTCCTCTTCATCAAGGTAAGAAAATGCCTTATTACAATTATCCCTAATAAAAAATAAACATACATTCATGTCACTTTCCTTTTTACTGATAACTAACCTGATAGTTTTTTTCTATTATTCATGTATATCTTTATTGGCCTCCAACTATTTGAGATTTTCAAACCGGTTTCATCAAAATCGTAAATTTGATGGCAAAGTATAGGCAGTGACTAGTTTAAGAAAACCGTCTAAATTTTAAGCAATAATATCTATGATATAGCTTTTCAGTGCACAGGAAATAACAAGTACTATTGTAAAACACTGGTTGCAATCTGTTTTACTTCCCTTTGTAGAAACATAAGTGAAAACAAAACCATGAAAGATATCATTATCAAAATAGTAAATACGTAAAATATGTGTTCTGATTAAGTGATAATTCATTTAAATTGTCAAGGATGTAACCATAAAACACAAGCTATATTTTAGTCAACCTTAAAAAAAACCCTGACAAATACATCATACTCCTTCATACGCATACGCAGGTAGTTTAACAATGATGTTACAAGTAAATATCTAAGTAAATTATGCCATTCATAGTTTCTGTATGTTGCATTATACAAAAACATGTTTGTGTACGAGTTCTTTGCAAAACAATATTCCTGTACAATTACGAAGATACACAACTGTTAAAATCATATGACAGTTGTTTCAATGAATATAGTTTTACTTTTAAAATAAAAGATACTTGATTTGATTGCCGGGCAAGAAAAGTATCTATCATTAAAAAAAACTTATAACCAATTATCTCTCTTTATTTTTAAAAAACTGTTAAATACGACAATATCTATTTAAGACAGGCTTTCTGTAACTTATTATATTGGTGTTTTGAGCAACAGGTGTATCATATAAGAGCACAATACAATTTTTTTGTATTTAAATAATGAACGTTTTTCATTGGATATATACAATAAATAATGAACGTTTTTCATTGGATATAAAACCTGTCAATATCTTTATAACGATACTTTTTTGCTGTAGACAGGTACACATTCATTTTCGCATGATACAGGTTCGCTACCTAGCCTGTATAGGCGCTGCATATGTGTTTTTCGCTTCTGGAACAGTATACTATTAATGGATGACAACATGTTGACAAAACGGTAGTTTATCCATGACTATAAGGTATGCCGTAACTATTTGTCCTGTGACTTAAAACAAGTCGACGAATACCTTGGATTAAGAGTGTTATTTGATACTAGATCAACGATTACGCTGTCGAGGGCACGTGCTCGAATCACTCATTTCTAATCAGAGAAATAGTAAAGTGAAATCCATACTGTTTCAAAATTGAAAACGTTTTATTCATACAATGAATGTGAAAACTGCATAAAAATGAATCTTTCCAAAACATTTTACCAAAATATGAATGTTCATTATTTTGCCAGTTAAGAAGTGGTATATTGCCACTTAGAATAGAAACTGGTCGCTATATAGGATAAAAAGGATTGAACAGAGGATATATATATATATATATATATATGTAGACTTTGCCCCTAAAACAACGTAAAAGACGAAAAACATTTCCTCTTATAGTGTGGCATGTAGAAGAAATATTTTGGAACGTAGTACAAATTAAAACATTTAATATGTGAATTTCCTAGAAAATGTACTAGATTTGTTGTAAGCACTGTAATTGAACCAATACTATTCACTTATGAAAGACGAAATATATTTTTTACGACATGATTAGACATAATAGATTTATTCATCTCTTGACCGTAAATTACCATATGTACCATTTGCAATTACTGTGAGAGTTTTGTTTACTTTTTTAAGATATTGTTATAAAATATATTATATCACATAACAAATTAAAGAAAGTGTATTTATTTGTAATACAAAACAGAAATAACATTCATAATTTCATACAATTCATTCCATTTAATACGTGCTAATATCTTAAATTTTGTCATTTACCAAAGTTTAATATTACAAATGAAAGGTTAAAATTAGCGGCATTATTTAACATGAACAACTAGAATCTTTATGATGGAATACCTTGTTGACCTTTAATTTTATATTTTTTCTTCTTTTTGCGTTTTTGCTTTTTAAAGATGTCGATATTAAAGATTCGGGGACAGCTTTATTCAAATCCGATAACATAACCACACGAAAAGAAAGCGAAGCATACTCCAAGATTCATCAATCTGATTTACTTATCGCTCTTCCTAAGTTTGTCAGAAATATACAAATTGACTCAAATTCGTTTTCTATGTGTAAATACATAATTTTGATTATTATTATTATTATTATTATTATCATTATCATTATTATTATTATTATTATTATTATTATTATTATTATATGATGACTGGTGACATATACGCCTATGGGGAAGGGTGTCATGTTATTTTTTTGTAGATGTGTATTATAATATATATGCACATGTCACGATAATAAAATACATAACTTACTTAATTGACAAAATTTAAATATTATACAAATTTGTATTAAATATGATAATTATTTGTTCACAGATGTATTCTTTTAGAGATATGCTCAAGGAGTTGCAAAAGCGCTATTGGTATCTGATTAATAATTTTGTACATGAACAAAAGAATATGAATTGCCAAGCAATACTTTCAAAGATAATTATACATATACTTCATTATAATTTTGTAGCATACTATTTTTTCTTTGCTTTAACATTTTCTGATTGCCTTTTAAATTTTTTTTTTAAAACTGGGAAAAAAAAATTTATCCCTTGGGAAAAATTAATCACAACAAAAAATTAAAAAGAGAATTGCAGAAATTTGGTTTTTAATTTTGTCTGTAAATGAGGGATAAATTTTAAAATGCAAATCCCATAAATCCCCTTGGCACCGGTTTAGGGTACTCAAAATTTTTTAACATCAAAAGGGGCTGGCATCAATGATCCCGAAGGACCAGAAAAATGTAACAACACTGAAGTGAAGTACGGGGAACTTTTTACAGCTGCCACGCTCACTTGACACCTGCTGTTGTGAAGTATTAAAATCTGGAGACAAAGTGATCCCTCGGAAGCATTAATCACAACAAAATAACAAGAAAATTGCAGACTCGGTTTGTTAACTCTGTACATGAGGGATAATGTAAAGTGCAACATCCCTAACACACTCTAGCACCTGCTTATCTGTCATTGCAACAACAAACAGAAACACATACGCCTCTTTTTTATCTCCCAAGAAACAAAACAACATGGAATATGATATGACTTTATACATTATACAGTTCAGATATACAATAACAACTTTTGCAGTAAATTATCAGCTGCTGCACAGTGTTTCAAAGTAAGGATTAAGTTTAGAATATTGAGGGTTTTTAGTATCCATCATATACTAACGCATACTATTCATCAGAAAGATGATATTGTGTGCAAAGAAAAAAATAACAACAAAAATAAAAGAACAAGTATTCATGCCATATTTATTTGAAAACGCGACAATATAGTTGTATATGTATACTGAAAAACATGGCAAAAAAAATATGTTTTCCAAGATTGGTAATCAAAATATTCGTCAGACTATAATCATTGTATGTACGTCTACACAAATTTATATACGAGGGTTGTTCGGGAAGTTCTGAGAATTGTTTTGTTGCACACGTTGTAGTCGGGTTATCGTAAATATAAATATATACGCATTTATTTCAATATATACTGTACAGTATCTGAAAATATCATCAGCATACACACAGAAACTAAAACATAATAAAAATAGTAAATAGCCATATAACAAACACCCGGAGCACGCCGACGTCATTTGCAAGGTTATGCGACGTTAAAGTCCATCGATCGTCGCACCTTTTCAACGTAGTCACCTGCAATTTCGATGCATTTCCTGTGTCGGCTGATACACTTATTAGTATTCCGTGTACAGTAGAAATTGATACGCAAAGTTCATCTGCAATAGCTCTAACTGTCGTTCTTCTGTCGCAATTTATCGTGTCTTTTACCGAGTCCTTAATTGAACATGCAACAACAGACTGCCGACCGCATCTAGGTTCGTCTTCGATCGAGTTTCTTCCTTCTTTAAAACGAGCATGCCATCTATACACTGTAGCCGGACTGCATTTCTTGTATTTTCCTATAGAATTGATCATTTTTATCGTTTCTGTTGAAGGCTTTTCCAGCGCAACACAAAATTTCACGATGCTTCAAAATTCAACGTCACCTATCGACGTCATGTTGTTTACTCAGTGGCTCTGGGTAACAACTTTTAAACAATGTTGATCCGTTGAGAATTTAAATAACGTTATGATATTTTCAGGAAATGACGTCATGACGTTCCACTGCTGACCAGCGTTTTCGCGCATTTTATACTTTATCAAAATTACAAAATATTACTAGTGTAGCATGTTATACCTTTCTTTAGAGTCGGACTGCTCCGGTGCGGCGTTATAGTGTTGCTATGGTTACTACTATTTCCGGCTATCGTTGTCTGATTCTATTCAATTTTAAGAAATAGTTCCGTGATATGCTAATCTTAGTATATGCAAAATATTACGCCTTAGAAACAAAAAATATAGGAGATATGACAAAATTCTCAGAACTTCCCGAACAACCCTCGTATATATATATACATGTAATGTCATTAACAAAAGCCAAGTATGTCAAGCAAGCCTAGTAAAAACTGTATATATATATATATAAAATCCTGACGACGTTGTTTTACATCGTATTCACTAAAAAGAAGTTTAGATTTGATGACAGCAGTATTAAATGATTCACAGAATCATTTTTTCAGAAGAAAGAAATCTTGTTAAATATTAAGGATATTTTGGCTTTCAAGAATAAACACAGTGAAAAAAACATGATTTATATTCTTTATAACATGTAGATATATATGATAGATACAACCTAGGATTTCTACTTATTTCCTAAAAGCTATCTTATAACTTTGATGTTAAGTCTTAAGTGATTGAAAGAATTTGCAAAAAAATGTTTTTGTGTGTCATCAGGTACAAATATAGAAATATGATTTTACTGATATCAATGTTGAATAATTTATTCCTTTAGTTATTGACAAGCATGCCACTAAAAGTGATCATCCTATTTACGTCTTGGTAAAGCTGGTAGTTGGAACTTGATGCTGTTGATTTGACCCAAACTTTTTCTCCCGATTTTACCCTCGCTATTGCTCCAAAAGCACTACACGTGTATTGATCATTATCATAGTTCATATCTGCTGCAATAACTTTACCTTCCAACACCAGACCAATATATGCAAATTTTCCATAATAAACACAGGTATGAACAGAAAACTGATACAGTCCTCGTACGGGTGCTGTAAATATTCCTGTAGAAGTGTCGTAGCCTGTTCCTTCGTTAATCACACTTTTCGAAAATATAACAATCTCATCTGGAGTATCAAGAACCAAATCTTTTACTTGATGTGCATGGAAAGCAATCGGAGGTCGTTCAAGTTTTCCTGAGTATAGAAAACAGTGAAGTAAGTACGTGTTTCTTACAATTGTTTCGTTATGATTTGATATTTGTTTGTATATCTGGTTATTAAGAATTTTAATACGTATCAATCGTTGATGGTTAAATATAAAGAATAGCAAGACTTCCTGATTTTAATTTGGAATTCAATTTTTAAAATAAGCGTTTGGGAAATATCTTATGAATATCTGTGTAAAACATGATATTTTTAGAGCTATAATAGAACTATGTTTGTAAAATAAAGATGATGACATGACTTCAAAATTAGAATATGTACATGTAATTAAATAAGTTTAAAGATAATGGCAATAATAGTTTATAGTTAACGCAAAAGGTGAGTTAAATTCTTAATCATTCAAACTGACTATTGATGTATTATATAACGTGAATTCACTTTAAAACAATCAATTGAATAATTAAATAAGATTTTATGAAACACAGTTTGGAAAATTATCATCCCGTGGATGTAGAATGAGAAAAAAATACCTTGAAGTTGAGTAAGTTCTTCTCTTTTAGCTTCCATGTCACTCGTGAGGTTGGTTCTGGTCTCCTCAAATAATTTCTTGAAGGATTCTGTAAAAACGTATCAAGGTACAATTACTGTCACCAAATTTCAATAAGTGTTATAAATGTTATTATGTGTACATATTGACTGCATGCAGAAAGTGTTGCTGATAACACGGAACTTGATTCGAAACCTTGTTTTACAAGGCCAGTAGTATTACTTCTGAAATAAAACTTTAGTAAAATAAAAGATACAATCCGCATTCTTATATATATATTGATTTTCCTTGCTCTCCTTCTATAATAAAATTTCATTTTTTCTCGAATTTCCATTGGCTAACTAGCCATTTTCTGACGTAGAATATAATATAAAGGGAATAATATATTTTCCCATATAAAAAAAACTAATAATAAATCTGCCACGTGATGTGCATGGCAAGCGATGGGAGGTCGTTTAAGTTTTCCTGAGTATAAAAGAGATTATTATATATTAGAGTTATTAGAAAAACTTGTCTGTAAAATAAAGATGATGAAATGTATTCAAAATAAGAAATGTAATTGAATCTGTTGAACGATGATAAGAAGGACTAGTCTATAGTTACAGCAACAGGTTGGTCGAATATAAAAGAAATATTCAAACTGATAATTGATAAAATATTGTACGTGAATGAACTTCAAAAGATCCAACAAAATAATAAAACCAACAGAATCATAAAATCATAACCAAGTTTTGGAAAATAAACATCACATGGAAGAAAAATGCGAAATAATACCTTGTTGTTGAGTAAGTTCTTCTCTTTTAGCTTCCATGTCACTCGTGAGGTTCGTTCTTGTTTCCTCAAATAATTTCTTCAAGGATCCTGTAAAAATAATATCAGAGTACAATTACTATAATACCATGCACATAACTAGTAATAAAAGTTAATAAGTATTATATGTGTTATTTTGTGTACATGTGAACTGTCTGCAGAAAGTGTTGCTGGTAACACAGAACTTGTTTTGGAACTAAGTTTTATATAGCCGTTAGTGTAACTTCTGAAATAAAAAATTAAGGGAAGAAAAACATCCAGCATTCTAACAGATATTTTGATTGTCTTTGCTCACATTCTATAATCAAATTTCAATGTTCTATTGGCTGACAAAATAGCCATTTCATAAGGTTATTCAATATAGAATAAATGTAATAAATAGTCAGGGAATATGTTCCGTAATAAAAAAAACCAATGTGATGAGTCAGCGTTTTCCTTCATGGAGATATGTTTGTTTTGGTATATTCAACAAAAATGTTTACTGTTATTCATTTAACATTAACATTTACTGTAAATCATGTTTTGTATAGATCAGAAGTATACAAAATCATACAAATCACATATCTTTAAATATACAGCAGTTTTCTTTGATGCAAGAGCTAGAGAAAGGCACACGACACAATAAGGCAGAAGGGTAATAATTAATTGATGTACTTTTTTAAATTTTATATATGTTCATGCTGCACATTGTTTAGCACGGGGCTGTTAATCATCAATCAATTTTATGAAAATTTACATGGGAAAATTTACCATTTTATTGTTGTTATTTTGTTTTCCCTTTATCTATTTATAACTTGCATCAATAAAAGTTATGCAATATTCTACCGTTTATTAACATAGACATAAATGTCTAATAGACATAAATGTCTGATAAATATGTCAGCATTGTAACAGGTGTATGAAATGTCTTCTTTTTTAAGGCTTATGACTCTTTGAATTTTAAATGTTCCACGCATTTATCATATCTCATTTCAGTTTTAATAAAGCTTTGTGAACTATTACGTTATTTTTATTAAGACCTAAACAACAGTCAGTGTACACATATCATTTTCTATATATGATGTTAATATTTTACCTTCTCTCCTATCTATCTCGTCATTTCTCTTTAACATCTCATCCGATATGTTCCCTCTCATATCTGCAAACATGTCCGTAAAGTCAGCAACTGCTTGTTTAATATCGCTTAATGTACGGATGACATTATCCTCAGTTTTCTTATTTTCATTCACCATTGTTTCTACCTTAATTTCAGTCCTTATCATTTTCTCTAAAAGCTGTTCTTCATATGCAAATTTAGAACATACAGGCTCTCTAGCCTCAGAAAAATTATAACAATATGTTCCAACGACAATAACAAACACAAATAATAATGAGAACCTCATTTTGATGAGAACAATTGCAACAAACTCTGAGAAGCTTTCAGGATTGAACCATGTGAGAGAAACTGCTGTATTTATTCAAAGAAAATATGTCAGTTTGAAAATGAGGCCCATATATCAAAACCATTTTGAAAAGGAACAGAATTTCACTATTCGAGTCATAGAGTACACGGACTTTTATGCATTAAAAGAAAAAAAAACAGGCATAGTTAAATATCTTTATTGTGTAGTCGTAATTTGTTTAAAACAATGCTGAGTTGATATTGCGATCTTGTTTTGTATTTTATTACAACCGTTCATGCTTTGACTATAATATACCATTTCTCTTATTTCATTTATTGTACATGTTTATACGATAAGTATGACATGCGACCATTGTTACACATCAGTAGCTACTGAAAACGTGTGGTTGAGTCTTTACGTCAATTTGCTGAAGTATCTGATTTGTTCCCGTTGTTCTTCGTATAAATGTCTTGACAAAATATATAGCTATCATTAAACGATCTGTTTTGATTTGTTTAACAACCCTGCCAGACATGACCTTAGCAGCATATTTATGACATGAAAATAACATACTCGGCTTGTTCATATTATGTTTATCCTACCAGTTTGGTCAATCAATTATTATTGCTCCAGCCCTGTTTATTTTACCAAACATCAAGCGTCAATTATATTTTTGATAAAACAATTTTATTTTAAAGCCTTTCACGTTTGATTTATTTGAACCTATCGCTACTATACAATTTTGAACAATTAATATTGCTAGATTCTTAAAGGTTTTGTAGTCATATAGAAATTAAATACCTTTTTGAAAAATCTTTGCATTATTAGAAATTACTTAGTCCGGGCCTTATGTTTAAAAGAAACAGTGAACATATGTCTGTAAAATATTATCTACGCTAATAATCAGTATTTTGTTAGTTCAGTAAGATAATAAGGCTTATATTTTCAAGTTAATATCTGCATCTTAAACGCGATAATAAATAATTACGAATGATTAATTGGTGTTAAGTTGTGTTAAAAGATTTGACGACCAGATAAATCAGTGCATTAAACAGATGCCAATGTAATTAGATTTCAATTTCTTAATCCTTGTAAAGAATTCTAGCATTCATTTTATCTAGGAAGATTATGAACAGCTGTGAAAATTTAGTTCATAGAAGTTCGTGCGTCAATTTCGTGATATGCGAACTTCAATACGAAGTCGGATAAGAACGTTTTTATTTATTTAACCTTTTATTTTCTGTTTAAAAGTTTGTATATTATGCATATATATAGAAGAGTCATGTTTGAACGCAGGATAATTTGCATCAAAATATCAGTCATTTACATTTTTTGGCAACACGCGTGTGTTTTTGTTTTTTATATTATCTAATTACTTAAAGGTGACAACTAAGTGACAATTAAGAGACTTCCTCTAGAATATTGTGTATTGGCTGAATTTAGAATAAAGTAGTCTGGCAAGACTAAATACAGGAAATATGTTTCACTGCAGCGAAAAATAAATGTTTACTGTGAAAATACGGACAATCAAAATACACTATTTATTTCATCAATATTTTTCGATGTTTGATTTATAAGTATATAATAATATTACGAACACTGTTTTCAAATTTTCATTTATTGACACGTTATTTGATAACAATCTTTGTGTTTTCAATCCTTTCAATAAATAAGTCATTTTGCGATATGTGTATTTACATTCCAAATAATTGTTATTTACCAATTGTGTTTATTTCTTTATTTAAACTTTATCAGGCTATTGAATTTATTCTGCGCGGCATTTTAAGTGATAAAGCCATTTAATTAAAACGATATTACACTAGTGTAATAACACTTTGACGTGACGTCATTTGCGCTATATAGAAACATAGCGTTAAAGCGCGCTAATGTTAGCGTTACGCTACAAACGCGCCATTGAAAAATTACTCATTTCAACAGTTTACTGTTCTTATTATATATATGTGATAAAAAGAATATTATTTTCGTGAAGATTCATTACTAAATTTATTAAACTCGTTGAATAAAACAATATTATGCTCGCCAGAGGCTCGCATAATATGATTTTATTCAACTCGTTCAATAAATTTAGTATTAAACAACACTAATTTAATATCCTCTACATATCGATAAATTGAATTTCCGTATGTTAACAGTTTAAAAAATGTAGTGTTAACCTTCTGGTAATCTGAAAAACATTTTATATTCTAGCAATATCATAAATTTATCATAAAAGTTCCAAACGGAGTATACGGGAAACTAAGATCTATATAAGCCGTGTCGCTACCTAAAAATAGTTAATATAAGCCACAGTCAAAATTACCCAGGCGCAATACAATGTGCGATATTTGAAATTGATATATAAAACTCAGTTATTGAAGATATTTTTACCAGTAACATGCAAAGGCACACATGCATAAAGAGATACAGAATCAAATATAATTTTAAAATAGACAAAAACAGAATCCCTAAAGAAAGCCAAACACGGCTATGTTGCAGGCTCGGTTTGATTGAGCCTGTTCATGTAAGACCAAATATCAAAATATTCGAATTTTCTTTTAAACAATAGTCGTCTAAAAATCATGTAATCCAAGCTTGGGAATTGAAATAACGCCTATAACGGCCATGGCCAGTTTTCCCTTTTTTCACCAAGATAACATTCTTAACACTAAAAATAGAAAAAATGTACTGGTGAAAAGCAATTAGTTAAGTTAGACATGTGTGTGTTTTATTACTGGTAATTAGCCTGCGATTGAATGCAATTGTGGCAGTTAACAACAAACAAAATTAAAATTAGAAAAAAAAACGGCCGGGAAAAAAAATATTTCGTTTGGCGACGATAATATTAATGCAGCGTTTAACATGTCATTTCGGTTTTACAATGTGCTGATATCGCAAATGTAGGTCGGATATCGGAATGTCTACTTCAGTCAATATAAGATTTTTATCAATAGATAAATCTAACAAACATCATCCTTCTATACAAATTGATCCTAGTACAATGCCAGGAGGATGTAAGACGTAAAAGACAAAACCTTAACATCACATTTATACTTTATGAAAACAATATTAATCGTTCTGCTTTCCTATTCCTTTATTGTTATAATGACCATTGATTTAAGAGCTGACATATTACATTGTTCTATATATAAAGTGTCATTACAAAGCTTATAAGAATCACCGCACTGTTGTTTTTTGTGCAATGTTATACTGGTTTCCTAGCAGTTTTCGGTCCCAAATCGCTCTTGTTTACAAATAAAATAAGGATCTGTGAACGGGTGTGCACACCTTCGACCTACCTGTCAAGCATTCCCTTGTTTTCAATGTTGCTCTTATAGTTTACATTTAAGTTGACATAGGACCATTTTATCCAGAAATATCTTAAGGTACAGTTGTAAATTGAACGAACTTTACATTATGAATGTATTTATATATTTCAGGTAAGTCTGTTAAAAAAACCTATCGTATGGCATTCTTTGCTGGCCTGGGCGAAAACAAGGGTCAGATAGAAGAAAACATTGATCTTGTTTTCGATAAGGTTCTCACAAATATTGGAGATGCCTATGATAAACAAACTGGAAGAGTCACTATTCCTTTCTCTGGATTGTATCATTTTACTGTCGTGATTGCTGCCCAGGGGGGACAAAAGGTATAGAATTTCCTTGATGACGTCATTAATGACGTCAGTTTAATAACATCAAAGTGCAAATGCGAAACGAATCGAATTTTAAAAGATATACTGTGCTCAAATTTGATATTGAAAAATATTGATAATTGCAACACGGTCTCTTTGTAAATACATGTATAAATAAACATGTTTGACTTCACACAAAGCAGACATGTTACATTGAAAATTCTACACAATATCGATCTAGGTGGTCACAACCACAGGTGGCAGTATCAGTGTTTGGACACCCCATTCCTATCTGCCCCTGGAACCCTACTTCAACGTTGAAAAAATTAATTCAACACTCTAAGGCTTACTATAAGGTACCAAATACAAAACCATCGATGAAATTATATAAAAAAAAAAAATTTCCATTATCAAAATTATAGTTATAGAAAGGTGAAAAGCCTATTATATGTTCATTTGCCAAACAATGTGGAACAAGGGAAATCGTCGTTTTGGCGACTGAGGCGCATTCCATCGGGTTTTGCTGCATCATTCATTTACATCAATAAAAAGAACTTGAATTCCACAGCTTACTTAATTCAAGTTTAACGAATATCAATATTCTATCGATTTTTTTTAATTTCACGGTAATTTTTGACTTGTCGCTGCCATTTTGGATTCTGATACCTGTGTGTTATACGCGATCTGATTGGACTTCAAATTTGGCTCGTCCAATCAGATCGCGTATTTCAACCCAGGTATCAGACTGCAAATTGGCTACGACAATTCAAAAAATACCGTGAAACAAAAAAAATCGGAATGATAATGATATTCGTTAGACTTGAATTAGATAAGCTGTGGAATTTTAGTTCTTTTTATTAATGTTAATGAATGATGCAGCAAAATCCTGCCGGAATGCGCCTCAGTCACCGAAACGACGATTTCCCGTGTTCCACATTGTTTGGCAAATGAATATATAGTAGACTTTTCACCTTTCTATAACTATAATTTTGATAGTGGACATTTTTTTATATATATAATTTCATCCGTGGTTTTGTATTTTGTACCTTATAGTTAGCCTTAGAGTGTTGAATTATTCTTTTTCAGGGTTGTAGAAGGGGTCCAGGGGCAGATAGGGGTGGGGTGTCCAAACACTGATACTGCCACCTGTGATAACAACATGAATGTATATGATAACATAATTACCAAAGTAATGCAAAATGTAGATTCAAACACAGAAATTTATATCCAGTTTAAAAATCTAACTTAAGTGTATATTTTTCATTCATTACGAAATCTAATTGTCCTTTTAATGCATGTTAAGTATACAATTACATTGTGTCAGTCTTACAAAAAGATACTGCCTTTAAAACATTGATTACCATATATACAAAGAAGGTAAATATCTAAAAATGTTGATTTGTTACTAATGTTTTCATATGTAGGCTGCTGCGATGTTGATGAACAACGGAACGATGGTGGAGACAGTATGGGCAGAGAGTATACCGTTGTGGGCGACGTCGTCGAACACCGCCCATATTGAATCTAACATCCGGGGACAGGGTCTGGCTCGTACTTCTAAAGCGTGCGCCATATATCCATGGTTACATGTATTCGTCTTTTTCTGGGTATTCATTATTTGACAAAGAAAATGAAGAAAACGAAGCACCACAAGACGATGATAAAATTATTGGAAAGTCTTAAGCTAGTAAAAATTGTAAAAAGTTTGCTTTTAAAAGTAAAGTACGATATACAAAAAGAACATTGATTCTTTTTTTTATTATGCAAAAAAAAAGAAGATGTATTCATGTTATCATAAGCTTTTATATTTTGAAAAACGTTTCTGAAGAAAGAAAATATAAGAAAAAACAATACCATTAAACGGAAAAATATATTTTCAATTGTAGAAAAACGTCACCGCTTTTATTAAAATATATACAAATAAGGCTTTGTTTATTTTTTGTATAAATATCGACATTAGCAATATCAAAGGACATTAATGGAATAAACATCATTAAAACGTCAAACGGCAAAAGGCAACATGCAAAAACAGAACAACGCAATTCACATCATGTACATCCAGTAACGAAGGGATTTGAACATTGAAAAGGAATTGTGAAACAAAAAGACCGAACTGCACAAAAATCAGACATTTAGAAGCATATTTTCAAAATGATTGTGATAACTGTATGAATAAATAAAAGGAACAATATATGTATAAACTACAGATATGGTGATTGTATTATCTATATATTAATTATGTTTTCCTTGAAATGTTTTTGACTTCAACAGTTTGTATTAATTAACTCCTGTTACGTACCTCTTGAATAGTGTCTATAACAGAAAAATATATTATGTTAACATATATTGTTTCTTGAATTTTCACAAGAAAATAAGATCTTAGGAAGGTTTAGTGTCAGAAATAATTGACGACTTGTATCAGCATAAATATTGTTTCTGGCCAGTTTAACAACTATTAGTTTCTATAGTCAGTCTATGATTGTGAATTGGTTTTTGGGCTTTTCAGGTTTTCATTTATATTTTCTTTTGTTTCAATAAATGTTATGTAAATATTTAAGATGTTATTGTTTCTTTGATATTGTTCTGTAATTATATATGTAGATGATGCAATAAATATTAATTAAGAAATTCTGGTGTGTATTAAAATCTGACTTGTTATCTGGGTTTTTTTTCAATCTACTGACTCTATGTCATCTTTTTGGATTTGGCTACACGTGGCACAAGTTGCAAAATCTTTAACTAAATCAAGGGCAAAAACTCTACAATTACTGAATAAATACACAAGCAAACCCCAGGTGCATAACAACACATCCTGACCAACATTCTTGTAATTTTTTAAGGACTAGAGGGCAAATATTATTTGAACTATGCATGAGCAAATTAAAATTGCAAATTTATACGGCGCAAAAGGCTTTAACTCTAACAAAATTGAAAACGAAATTGACACACAAAACCCCAGGTGATTAACATTTATGTAAAGTTGGTTGATTCTAACTCGAGCACAGAAGGTACACATGACATAGCATTTTGGAATGGTTTATACTAAATCAAGGGTATTTACTCTACAAGTATTTAGCAAATCTACAAGCAAACATCCAGGTGCACAACTTCACATGCTGATCATCATTTCTGTAAAGTTTCATGACGTTCGGTCAAATACTTTTTGAGCTACACGCAACACAAGTTGAAAATTGCAAATTTATTTTTACTGAGTCAAGGAAAAAAAAATCCCCAGATGAACAACAAAACCTTCTGACAAACATGTTCGGAACATTTAATGACTCTAGATATCAATTTTGAGCATAGTATATCTTTAAGCATATAGATATACTGTTATGGGTAATTATTTAAACACAAGTAATATTGGAATGTATAGTAAATAATTCTAACACGATCAGCATGTTTCCTTCTGAACACAAAATTTTAATGAAATATGCAATAAAATCAGTGTTGATCTATATTTAGACATGTTACTTAAATATTATTGATTGGCGTCACTAAGTGTTGTTAATCTTTCATATAAATATTGAGGTCAAATAAGGTCGTTTTAATGTTAATTAGTCCATGGTCTTCCTGGTATTGTAAAACCGGTAGAGGTAAAATATAATTCAAAAATAAATTTCAATTCTAAGTTTGATATTACAATTTTTCTCTGGTATACGTGGGGCGATCTAAGAATTTGTCGAATTTTCATATAGTGTCATTATTATTTGTCGCTCTACAATGAAACTTTTAATGAACATCAATTATCCTTCTCTTGCAAGCGTGCATTTGCGAAACTTACATATTTATTTTACACGCATTGGCAGTTCTGGATCATGTCTTCCTTTTTTTAACTGAGTAGCATTTTGTTTGAGTGCATTGTATCTAGCAAATATCTCCGCGTAAACGACAATCAACAAAAATATGTCCAGAAATTAAAAATCATGACAACTGTAGATAATGTATGTCATTATTTATTTATGATGCATGCATTCAATATTTATGACTTAAACAATTTGTATCAATAAACATGAATTTTCAACTTAAATATTGTCTATTTCTACCACAACAAACAAAAAGGTTAGACGTCTTATTATACAATATAATATATTCAACGTATTATTTTCTGGAACCTTTGTAAAAATAAAGGATTTGAAAGATGATTCTTGTTAAAAGCTTTTGACAAAAATCATAAAGGCATATCAAGTATTTAGCTGTATAACAAAACAAGTATTCTTACTTTATAACAGGGATATAAGGAAACAGCCTGCATGAACATTTATTTCATTTAGCTTATATACAATGTTTATAACTACAAACAATTATCATAAGGGGTGATGTTGATATTTTAACAGGAAAAGAAATTCGATTGCTTTTTAAGCGTCCAAATTGTTGAATATTATCATCTTCATCTTTAACGTTGTAATGACTACCAAATCGATATCGGTGTCGATAACATCCATAAGCAGTACCGAAATGTCCCATAGTAGTAGTAGTAGTAGTGTAACATAAAATCTTTCAATTTCTATTTGACGGAGAGATTGAAGGAAGACAAATCTATGTCAAGTTGAAAACACAAAAATTCCGACAAAAGATAATCGTTTATTTGTAGTGGCGTATATTTACTCTCATGTGTAGGGAAGCTACATATATATAAGGATTACATACTATCTTGAAGACAAATTTGTTAGCCGATAAACAAAAAATATTCAGGAGATGTAGATCGTGTGAGGACTGTATATTAAAATAAATTCTAAAAAACACGCCTGTAACAACCACGCTATCCTTCATAGTGTCTTGATAGGCCTTCGGAATGAAGAGAAATGTTATTCTATAATTATATAAGCTTCTTTAAAATGAAATAGACAGGAACGTTTACAGTACAGTTAGGTAGGTATGTACAAACACACAATCTCTTATATTCGAAAAAAAACACACTGTTACATTATTGTTCGATTGTGAGCCGGGCGGCGCTCATGAAAGTAATCTCTAACCACTTCGCAATATTCGTGAATGGCTTTGTCTGAGAAATTAATGACTTAGAATTTGGCGTGAACATTAACAACATATCAATGTCTTTTTCACTGTATTTAGACCACATTGCTTTTATGGAAAATATCAAACAATGTCAGATAGAATTCAAATGGTGTTAAGCAGAATGTATCCAGATCCATACTGATTTTCATGAAAATTTTGAAAATGTTTTTAAGAGTTCAGTATTGTAAAGTGAACAAAGAAAGTACTTTACAAATCCAAACGGCACCTACAATCCATGTAAATTACCAAAAGTGGCCAAAATATGCAAAAAAACGCCCTTACTGAGCTAGTCACGCAGTGAAAATATGATGACAAAAACTGCAACATTAGTAATTTGTCACATAATATAATATGTCAACTATTTCATGCTTCTTGACCCCTTTACTGTTTTTAAAATGTTAGTATACTTTTCACAATTTTGATTTTTTAAAAAATATCTTGCATGCAGCTTTAATACAAACATACAAATCATATTCTGAACCTGATGTGTTCATGAGTCTTAAAGGGATACACAGGCAAAATTTTCATTTCTTCGTTTTGAATTTTTCAGTCATTTATCTGTAAATGGCCTCAAAATGAATACACTAGGCAGTCACAGGAATAAAACTTTTCTCCTTATAAAGAATAAAATGGTGGCTTCCTAACCTGACCCACGCGGGTCAGGTTAGAGCGTTAAGATTTCACAATAATTGTCACAGTGATATCTGGAAACGTTTAAGAACATGACAAATGATTGATTTAGGTTTGTTTCAATAATACTACATCTACAATATATGTTATTGTAACTTCCATGGTTTGTTCAAGTCACATTACTAGTTTTAAAACTACTCGGTGATTCTGTCGGCGTCTAAATTTCTTTCAACATATATAGATATTTTTACGCTTCAAACCTAAAATATATAGAATATTTACAGAAATTCTTGCTGGGACTTTTACAAATGTCATTATAGCGTGATTCGAGTACATAAGATAATTTTGATATTTTTGCCATAAATTTGCCTGAGTATCCCTTTAATCAATTGCAATACTTTACACTAAAATATTTACGTTTTTACATCAGGTGAAATAAGTTCATTAAGGATGATGTTTATTTGTTGATTTTTAATTCAGTTATTCACTAGCAGTCCACTAAATGTGTTAAACCTATATGAGTTTTGAAAAAGCTGGCGGTTAGAACCGGGCGCTGTGGATTTGACCCAAACTTTTGCTCCTTTTTGTAGCCTTACTATTGCACCAAAAGTGTTACAGCCATAAGCATCATCACCAAAGTTGCTATCTGCTGCTATAACGTTATCATCCAACACCAAGCCAAGATAGGAATGTTTTCCTTTATAAGCACATGTATGAACAACAAACTGGTACAGTCCTCCAACAGGTGCTGTGAACAATCCCGTAGACGTGTCGTAACCTGTTTCCTCGTTAGTGAATGTCTTCTCGAATATGAGAATCTCATTCGTAGTATCAAGAAGCATGTCTTTCAAGTGATGTGCGTAGAATGCGACTGGAGGTTGTTCGAGTTTTCCTGAGAATAGAAATAATATTTTTGCATTTTATATCTAAAATATCTAACTCAAAGGGCCTATGCAAGCATTAAAACCTTGTATTTATATTCGGCCAATATCTGTAGAGTTTTAATAATTCAAACAATTAAAAACTTGAATGTCTGAATGTAAACAAAATCATCTGGACGTCTTATAAGAGTTAGAAATGTACATATGGAGCAACATTGTTTGTTATATATTATTGACCACGTGATATACCAAGATAAAACATGAGTCAAGTTTGCAACAATTTAATTTGCTATGATCCGTTGTAGATAAATAGTAATCAAACACAATTGATATACAATTGGTACCAATACCTTGGAGCTGAATAAGTTTCTCTTTTTCAGCCTCGTTGCCTAAACTCGTTAGGTTTGTTATTGTTTCCTCAAATAATGTTTTGAACGATTCTGAAATAAAGTATGAAAATTCTTTTAACTCATATCTAACCAAAGTTCAAGGGTATTAAGTTCGTAAGTTTTCTACTAAGCATCCTATCTCTATAGTTGCTATTATTTCGGTCTCCCTTGGAAATAAGAAAAGTAAAGCATGTATCATTTATTATCTTAATGTCATTCATTACATGCACTGGTTATTGTTTAAAAACAATTAATGGAAATTTTAGGCGTATGTGTGATTTTTTTTTGTAGACACTCGTACATTCAATGTCATTTTTGCAACATTAATAGTTTTATAAATTGTATATAGTTTACAGAAAGTTAAAAATTGCAGAAATATATTGTTTGTACTTTTTTGTCTCGCTTTGACTCAAATTTACTATTCCAAATAGTTATTAAGATATACAATGAATTTTCATCTATATTACCAACAATTACAAATTTATACATTATTAGAAACATGCACAAAGTAAAAAGTTTATTTCTTATTTTATTTAAACTATTTCGGTTATTTGCAACATGTTTATACATGTCATGAAATGGTGCCATTTCGAAGATAGTTCTTTAGTACATTGATTTTAGTACATCATTACGAGAAGTAACAACACCAATTGAACTGTGCAATATAATTGGCTGGGTAGAATAGTAAAATAACATCTTATTTACACAATTATAAATCAATGTAATGAATTAAGCTCAGCCAAAAAACGTTAAATACAATATTTAAAAGAGGGGGGTGTATACAAAAGCTGTAATTCAGTGTATAAAGCACGAGAATTTTCCAAGAAATAAATCTCATAAGTTTGGAGCTGTTACGCTAGGGAGAGTTACTCAATTAACGTTATATATCTAAAATTCATCGTTTAGCTCCCTTGACTGAGACACCACAAAAATACAAAAGTTTGTATATAAAGTATCTTAAACTTAGCATTTAGGAGTTTAAATTTGACCTAAGAAATGTATATTTGATTTGATATATTTTTCTATTATACCTTCTCTCCCTTTGATCTCTTCTTCTCTCTTTAACATCTCGTCCGTTATGTTCCCTCTCATATCGGCAAACATGTCCGTAAAATCAGCAACTGTTTGTTTAATGTCACCTAATGTACTGATGATATTATCCTCAGTTTTCTTAATTTCATTCACCATTGTTTCTACCTTAATTTCAGTCCTAATCATTTTCTCTAAAAGCTGTTCTTCATATGCAAATTTAGAACATACAGGCTCTCTAGCCTCAGAAAAATTATAACTATATATTCCAACGACAATAACAAACACAAATAACAGTGAAAACCTCATTTTGATAAAGACAATTTCAACAGAGAAGCTTTCTGGATTAAACCCTTTAGCGAAACTGTTTTATTTATTTATAAAAAAAAAACATGTATGTATGAATATGAGGCCCGTATATGAATATTTTAGCACAACTGCATGGATATTAAAACTGGAGAATCAGTTATGGGTATCATAGTTCATTTGATATTTTATGTCACAATAACTTTTCGGAAAATAAAATCTCAAAACTCGGGTCATGTTTGCACATACGCAATTAACGAAAACAGCCATAATATATAAGTATAGGCAAAATTAAATATTTATTATTAAAGCGGCCTTCGTCTTTCAGTTTTTGTGAGAAAAAAGAGTTCATTTCAAACTGTACAATACAATTTTGAAGAATTACTGCAAGCTTCTTTAAAGTTTTTGTAACTAGCGAAGCGTAAGAGTATGTGATAAATTGAGACATAGCTAATTTGTTCATCTAAGAACATTATAAGTGTATTATTTTATTGTTACAATTTACTTTAAATGATTCAAATAATCTATATTGGTTTCTTATGGAGTGTAAGTTATGTCCGTGTATGAACATCACAATACGAGACCTTTTTTCATTTGTCTTCTATTGGAACACCTCTATTTATATATAGTATGCAGGCTGAATTTACTGCAGGCATATGTTGTTATTTTGCTCGTTTTCATGAGTTTCAAGAACAGTCATTATCATGGTCATTTATAAACTGATTTATTTACACCTCAATTATTATTAAATAGGTTACTGGTTTACTCTTTGTATAAAAGTTCAAACCGGCCCCAAGGAATGACTGACAAATGAACTTTAAAAAACATTTTGCAATAAAATATTACTAGCTTTATTTCAAACCCCTCCTCCAGGACCTTTTAAAACCTGTATGTCTCAGATTTAAATGTTATCTATCCTAATTATCATTTTATTAGTTCGTCATGATTATTGGGCCTAGATCTTCAAGCTATGTCTTTATCTTAACCGCTTTGTTAAGAAATTTGCCATGGTTTCATGGGAAATTCTGTTTAAACATATGGGTTTCAATTATTTAATCGTTGTACATAATTCAAGCGTAAATTGTTTTTAGGAAGTGAGGATATAGCCATTTCACAGAATTCCGTACGTTAATTTCACATTGTGATGTGCGAATGGATAACTACGTAATTATTTTTTTACATTAATAGAAAAGTCAAACGTTTGTATGCCGCCGAATAATTTGCATTACAATATAAGTCAAATACATTTTATTCTATTTCTTAACAAGTGTATGATTTTTTTTCTTTTGCCTATAAATTGGCAAATTACTTAAAGACACATTATGCTTTTGAAACGAAGAAATTTTTACCCCGTTAGAAACGGAACACCTGAATTCGATGGGGTTCGAATAATGATTTCAGAGATTGTAAGATGTTTGTGACCAAAAAGGAATGAGAGCTGAATGAGAACTTATTTGTCACAAAATAGCAAAATGTACATAAAATAGCATTTTGACTTCCATACAGAATACTATATGTATAAAAATTGCCAGAAAGCAACAGAAGTGCAACGATTTTTGTGAGCTGATTCCTCTATTATCTCGGGATACTTAAATATTACATAATAAAGAATTTCCTGCAGGCTACCTGCCAATGATTCTATAAATTATTGGTGATGTTTAGGAAATAGATATAAATTTTGAGCGCATAGTTGCTGAATAATGCACAATTCGAGTTAAATGCTCAGGAATATAATTTCAAAGGTTAACAGGCGAGTGTTTAATTAAAAAAGATTTTGACGATCAACCATGCATTATTATACCTTAATGCAGGAAAAATACTATCTTATTATATCTTAACATGCTTAAATATAAGAGAATTTATTACAAATAATTTTGTACTACATTTAGCGTAGAAGTAATTTTCGTGGTTTCATTTGGTTTTGGATGTCATATATGACGTCATAAGACGGGTAAGCATTCATTTTCGATCCTGTGCATGCATTGTGTAATAATGCACTTGATCCTATCTGCTTGATAGGGGAATTGATTGAAGAGGGTTAGAATAAATTATCAAGCATTAATTAAAATAAAAATCAAGGAGAAACTACAATCAAAATAGATGTACTGATGGTCTGATTATGAGCAACTGCTTTTTATACACCCCAATTAGAAAGTTAGATGGTTTTTATATTCACTTAAAACAGACTGCAGAGATTGTGATAACTATTGTAAAATTGGAATTAATACGGTTCTCTTACCGTTACAGTTTCGAAAATAACGCAACAGGTTGACTAATGTATTGTGACGGATAGTGCACCATGAAACTATAACGGTAAGTTTGGTACAGGTCTACGGAATACCTGGGAAAAAGTCACATGTACCGAGTTCCGGAGAACATCTATTGTTCCAGTGACTTTAAACAAATCGTCGATAACATTGAATTAAAAGAAGTTTTTGACGATTATACTGTCGGCGGCACGTGATATAATTACTTACTTCTACTCTGAGAAATAGTCAAGTGAAATCAAAACTGTTGCAGAATTGAGAACTAATCGACCCCTTAAATCAAACAATGATTATGAAATCTACATAAATATGAATCTTACAGAATATGAACGTTTATTATATAGCCAGTTTAGAAGCGGTATATTGGCACTTTCAATAGAAACTGGCCGCTAAATACCGGTAGGAGAAATGGTTGAATAGAGGCTATAATGATTTTGTCCCCCAAAAAACGACAAAGACGAAAAACATTTCGTCTTACAGTGCACCATATAGATCAAGTATATTTTTGAACATAGTTTTCTCTCTCAAGACTCTGTTTACCTTGCAGACGATTATAAAAACATTTAATTTGTTAACTTCCTAGAATATTGCTCTAATTTGTTGTAATTGCTTATCTCCACAGACGTTCTTTTATGTTCCGCATTTGAAGCAAATACTATTCACTTATGAAAGCCGAACTAAATTTTATACGATAAGATTAGAATGTAATGTAATCCAGATGATTTATTTATGTCTTGACTGTAAATTGCCATATGCACTATTACAATTACTGTGAGAGTTCTATTAACTATTGAAGATACCGTTATCGTTATTTACTCAAGCATATCAAAATACGTGTACTCCTTTGTAATATTAGACAGAAATAACACCTATCCTTCATTCAATTTATTCCATTTAATTTTTGTTATTAGCAAAGTGTAGTATTACACATGAAATGTGTGTAATAATTAGCGGAATCATTTTACATGAACAACTAGAATCTTTAAAATGAAGACCCTTTTTCTTTCTTTCCCTTTTTTCGTGTCTTAAAGATTTTGATATTAATGATTCGGGGACAGCTCAAATGCGATAATATACCACAAAAGAATTGCGAAACATACCCCTTAAACTATAATCAAGAATCATAAATCTAATTTACTAATCGCTCTTCTTAAGTTTAATATATAAAAATGACTTAAATGGTATTTGAAAACAATCTATAATATATATGTAAATACATAATGACGGCATTATATAATGATTTCTGCTGACTCATAGGCCCATAGGACCGGGTGTTATGTTTCTTTTTTCTTGTAGATATGTATAATTACAGATATGCATATGTCACGAAGATAAGATATTTACTTACTTATTTACTTACTAATAAATATACAAATTATGTTATAAATAAATGTATTATTACATAAATATATAGGGGGTATTGAAAGAGTGTAGGTTCAATACTAAATTGACAAGTTAAAGCGAGCCTCTGTCGAGTATAAAATCATTATTTCAAATAGTTAAAAATATTTAGTAATGAAGCTACACGATTTTATATTTCTTTTAAAACACACAGAAAAAAGACAAGTTCTTTCATTTATACTATTGAGGTATATAGCTGACATTTGGCGCGTCTTTACTATGTCTGTATAAAGTAAAGTTAAAAATCAGTAAACTAATTTTAACGTATTTCATTTATCATGAAGAAATGAAGTCAATTATTGTTATTGATCATACATTATTAAAGGGAAGTAATGCACAAATATTTGTTATGTAAAGTTACATAAGTTATTCCCCTTCATTTGTTTCAATCACTTTTCATTAAAATTTTAGATTTCTTTTTGTGGATTGTATTGATAGGCATTACCGAATTTCTTAAGTATGAAAGATGTATTGAAGCTAAATAACATAAAGTATGATAAAGATAGACAAATTCTTTGGTATTATACGAGATGTATTTGAATGCTTTTTAAGTATTTTTCTGTCTCATTAAACATTCTCACATTTCATAAACAAAGATATTTTAGTTTTATATCATGATATGTTCATGTCTGTAAAATCCATACAATATATGATCATGTAAATATATGTATCATGTTACATAGCCACTGTATCAGCCTCTTAAATACCAAGTAGTGTACAAGAAAAGCATTGATGCAAAGCATCAAAGGGCGACGCCAAAAGAATTTGATCCAGGTTTGCACCTAAATACTTAACAAAAGATGTGTACTTTATAGCAGTACCATTTCATGTGACCTGGAGGCTTGGCCCAGTTTATGTTGAAACTTAAACCAAAAAGAATAGACTCTGTCTTGCCAAGATGCAAAGACAATTTATAGTCAATAAACCAATCTTAAGATTTACTTTACCAGATACAAGGATACCTGAGTCATCATCATATAATGACAGGCACAAGTATCACACCTGGGAAGAAAAAATATACCCAGATTAATAAAAAACCTGTGTTCATCTTAAAAGTGTCAAAAACCAAAAAAAAAATGTAAATAATGACCCCCTTTAAAAATATACTATTAACTTTAAGTGTATTTTTAAAGGGGGTCATCATTTACATTTTTTTTTTTGGTTTGTGACACTTAAGATGAACACAGGTTTTTTTATCAATCTGGTAATATTTTTTCTTCCCAGGTCTGATACTTGTGCCTGTGCATATAATAAAAGCTTATTGCTTAGTGTTGCAGACATGTCATTGACATATATTAGACATAAAAGAGGACCTAAAATGAACATCAGAGGGACACCATAGGTATTCAGAGAGAAGGAGTACCAGCCACATTCACCAGCTGCTATCAGAGATAAGACTTGAACCATGCAAGAATGTCATTACATATGGCAGATGCTTGAAGTTCCATGAAGAAGAAGAAAAAAGAACTTCTTCATGTGCAGTATAGTGTGATCAACTGTACCAAATGCTTTTTGTAGATTTAAAAGTATCACGCAATACTGCCTTTGTCCATTTCAAATTAAATGCAATCTATTAAATGAATCAAACATGTGTCAGTTGAAAAACCACTTCTAAACCCTGACTGAAACTGCCTGACCATGACTCGAACCCATGACTTTCAGAAGACCAACTGAGCTATCCCGGCCGGCTACACATTTTCTCTTTAATAATGAAACAGTTCTAAACCTAAACCTTTTTCCCCACTATATTGATTCATGTACTTGAATTTCTGATGTTTACAGAGCATAGTAAATTAAACTAATGGTTATTTGCAGTAACAGGATGAGAAAAACTTTCAGCTTGACCAGAACTCAAACCTGTGACCCACAGAATAATGTACCGCGGCTGTAGCGATTGAGCTATCTGGCCGCTTACACATTTTCTCCCCTAAATAGTGAACAGTTCTAAACCGTGACAGATATTTAGATTTTTAAATTAACAGATAATTAATTCTTAATTAATAAATAAGAAAAAAAAACCTTACATACTCATAGTCTTAATTAAAATAACAATTTATATAATTATTATTGTATAATTATTTTTACTAAAAAGGGCTAAGACAGTTATTGGTTATGCCATTATTTATAACAGGTCAATTTGAAAGTGAATATAACTGTGCTAATACATGTACAATATCTATGATAAGAAATTTTATGAAGGCTGATTTGTATTTTACATCAAGGGCACCGGGCGAAAACATGAAAATGCAACAAACGAACCACTTTGTGGTAGATTGTATTTTCATGTTTTCATCTGGCGCCCGGTTACTTTTTGTACTTTGTTGGTTTTCATGTGGCACAAATCACCCACTATAAAATTTAGTGTACAAATTTATTCAAGGACAAGTAACAATCTACTCTATGAAAAGTATGTTGTCGGGTTGACTCTGGAGACCTGGAGGTTGAGACCGGTTACAAATACCATTACAAATAGATAAGACAGAAGCTGTCCTTTTCAAACTATGCACATGTTAGAAAAAAATTAGAATAACTATTCAGAACATGATTTTTTGAGGCTTTATCAATTATATTGCTTGATCCAAGTTTCAGGACATTTTCAATCAATACATGTATTATCATTTATAACTTTAAATGAAAGTCTCATCCCTTTAATAATAATGACATAACTGCAACTCTTTAAATTCAGAAATATTATAAGTCTCATCATACCAATATACTAAGATATAAATGTATGCACATAACATTAATAATTCCAAGTTTCTATTAAATAAATATGAAATATTGGGTATATAAAGCCAGTAAAAGTATATATATATCAATATTCACTCATCAGGGCCTCTATGCTTTTGATGACCTTACAACTGGTAAATTTTATAAAACAAAAATTGTAAGTAATACCTAAAATAGACAGAAAAGAACAAATAATTTAGTAAACATGAGTTACTTCCCCATGAAATAAAGAAAATATGAAACCCTAAAGAACACCCTAAACATCAAAATTAAGAAATGTTGCAGGCTCATTTTAATTATGCCATGCAAATAAATGGTAAAGTATTCATAAAAAAGTAGATGGCCATGTGACAGCAGTAATTGCAGAAAATCGGATAGTTGTCAACATCCGGATACTGGTACACTTTGTAAAAACAACCATTCTGTTCAACAGATAAACGTAATATGAATAAAATCAATAGGATAATCGTTTACAACAGTCCATTACCTATCCTAATACTCATTTGCAGGTGAACTTTCTTCTTGTAGGAAAGTTTTGAAAATATATAAATGAATGAGCATCAATGTAGACCACAACGATATTTGAAATCCGGGTTTTAGTATTGTCAATAAAACAAAGGGACAAGCTGTTAATCAGAGCCTGCAATTTCGTGAAAATAATATCACAATGCACATGCTTTTTATATAAAGTTATTAAATACAAATATAACAACATTTTTGTTTACTTGATTTTTACGAATCAAAATAAATATAATTAACACAACATGAAATTAACTGCTAATAATAACAGCTTCTTCCATAGGCAAAAATAAAAAGCATTCCATAAAAGACGACGCCGCTCACCGGCGTCGCCAACAATAGTCGCTCGTGGTGAATAAACGTACACTGTGTTGTTTTCTGGGTTCTCGGTCCCCAGGGACATGTAACCGATATAACAATGTCATGTGTCATTTATGTATTATATGATGTCTTTGTCTATGTATATATTTATGTAATATGAGCTTGTTATTCCTAAACCAAATAATTAAATTTCTGTTTTGTTCTATTATGTGTTGTATAACGCAAACGACCACAGTACAGCCGTGAAAAAACATTTTCAATGAGTCACAAAAGCGCCCATGGTATGTGATTATTATTTTTTAAATGAACAAAAATATAAATTTCCAAACTATTCGTAAAAAATGCATGTTCTTCATTACATCATTATAAATTTGAGACATATTTTTTAACTGTAAAATTTGCTAATTACATTTAGGTTTTTAACACTTGTCTGTCATTGCAAAAACATTCAGACACACATGCATCTCATTGTTTCCTCCCAAAGTTATTTAAACATGGGATAATATGTATCCAGCTAAAATATACCATAACAAACTAATGCAGTAAATTATCAGTTGGTGAACAGAGTTTCAAAGTAAGGAATAAGATACAAATATTGATGTTTTTTGATATTCATCTTATAATAGCGCGTGATATTCATCAGATGATATTGATAATAAAAAACATACAAGAAGAACAAATGTATACATGTCATGTTTATTTGAAAACGCGACAATATAGTTGTTTAAGTTTACTGATAAACATAGCAAAATCTTTTTGAAGACTGGTAATCAAAATATTCGTCACATACGATCATCATTGTATGAATATTTGTAAAATATCAGATAAATAATGCCAGAAACAAAGTTGAATGAATTATTCATTCAATTATTGACAAGTATTCCACTAAATGTGTTCATTCTATATGAGTCTTGTTCTAGCCGGCGGTTATGAGCTGACCATGTTGATTTGACCCAAACTTTTTCTGCCGGTTTTACTCTTACTATTGCCCCAACAGTACTACATGTGTAATGATCCTCATCATAGTTTGAACTTGTTGCAATAACGTTATCTTCCAACACCAGACCAATAAAGGCATATTTTGTATAATAAGTACATGTATGAACAATAAACTGGTACAGTCCTCCAACGGGCGCTGTAAAAATCCCAGTGGAAGTGTCATAACCTGTTCCCTCGTTAATCACACTTTTCGTAAATATAACAATCTCATCTTTTTTATCAAGAACCAAATCTGTCACGTGATGTGCATGGAAAGCGATCGGAGGTCGTTCAAGTTTTCCTGAGTACAGAAAAAAGTAAGTAAGTACATGTTTCTTACAATTGTTTCGTTATGATTTGTTTTGTGTTTGTATATCTGGTCATGAAGAATTTTAATGCGTATCAATCGCCGATGGTTAAATATAAAGAATAGCCAGACTTCCTGATTTTAATTTAGAATTCAATTTGTAATATAAGCGTTTGGGAAATATCTTATGAATATCTGTGTAAAACATGATATTTTTAGAGCTATAATAGAAACTATGTTTGTAAAATAAAGATGATGACATGTATTCAAAATTAGTATATATACACGTAATTAAATAAGTTTAAAGATTATTGAAGGGTCAGTTTATATTTACAGCAACAGGTTAGTTGAACAAGTTCTTAATATTTTAAACTGATTATTGATGTATTATAGTACGTGAATGCATTTAAAAAAAAAACAATTGAATATCATATAATGAAATAAGATACACAGTTTTGGAAAATAATCCTCTTGAGGATGTAAAATGAGGAAAAATACCTTGAAGTTCAGTAAGTTCTTCTCTTTTAGCTTCCATATCACTCGTGAGGTTGGTTCTTGTCTCATCAAATAAGTTCTTGAAGGATCCTGTAAAAAATAATATCAAAGTTCAATAAGTATTATATGTGTTATTTTGTGTACATGTGAACTGTTTGCAGAAAGTTTTGCTGATAATACGAAACTAAAATCGAAATATATTTTTACATAGACATTTGTGTTACTTTTGAAATGAAACTTTAAGGAAGCAAAACAACATGCATTCTAACAGTTTTTTTTCCTTGCTCTCCTTCTAAAATCAAATTTCATGTTTTGTCTTGAATTTCTATTGGCTAAAGTGTTAGCCATTTTCTGACGTAGAATATAATATAAGGGGAATAAGATATTTATATTAAGAGATTATATATTATATAAAATAAAGATGAGGAAATGTATTCAAAATAAGAAATGTAATTGAATCTGTTGAACGATGATAAGAAGGACTAGTCTATAGTTACAGCAACAGGTTGGTCGAATATAAAAGAAATATTCAAACTGATAATTGATAAAATATTGTACGTGAATGAACTTCAAAAGATCCAACTAAATAATAAAACCAACGGAATCATAAAATCAAAACCAGGTTTTGGAAAATAATCATCACATGGAAGAAAAATGCGAAATAATACCTTTTAGTTGAGTAAGTTCTTCTCTTTCAGCTTCCATGTCACTCGTGAGGTTTGTTCTTGTCTCCTCAAATAATTTCTTGAAGGATTCTGTAAAAATAATATCAAAGTACAATTACTAACGGTTATCAAAGTTCAATAAGTATTATATGTGTTATTTTGTGTACATATGAACTGTATGCAGAAAGTGCTGCTGATAATACGATTCGAAACTTGATTAAAAATATAATTTACATAGACACTAGTGTTACTTTTGAAATAAAACTTTAAGGAAGCAAAACAACCTGCATTCTAATATATATTCTAATTTTCTTCGCTCATCTTCTATAATCAAATTTCAATTATTTTTTTCGAGTTTCTATTGGCTGAAGTGTTCTATAGGCCATTTCCTGACGTATTTCAATATAAGATTAATGTATTCAAAAGTCAGGGAATATGTTCACTAATAAGAAAAGCCAATATGACGAGTTAACGTTGTTCTTCACGGAAACATGATAATCTTAACATAAATATCTACTGCGATTCTTGTTTTTTATAGATCAGGAGTATACAAAAAAGCAGAAATATCTCAAATTTTGACATACTGCAGTGTTCTATGACGCACCAAATAGAAAGAGCACGAGATCAACACAGGACAGAATAGAAAAGAAGAGTAACAATTAACCAATGTCCTTTTATTAATTTTATACATGTTCATGCTCGTGTTAGTAAAATGTTGAGCACGAGGCTGTTAATCATCAATCAATTTTATAAAAATTTAAAAGTGAAATATTACTTATTTTATTGTTGTTATTTTCATTTAAGGTTTTCTCATTCACTTTCCCTTAATTCATTTATTGATTTATGTTTATAATAATGTTACAATGCGTTTTGTAACGATGAACATATTATAAGTTTGCAGCAATAAAAGTTATGCCATATTCTACCGTTCATAAATACAGACATTTATGGTAAATATGTCAGCTTTGTGACCAGTGTATGAAATGTCTTCTTTTTTCAAAAAACTCACTGATTCTTTAAATTTTGAATATTCCACGCATTTATGATATAACAGATTTCATCATTTCAGTTTTCATAAATCAATACAAACTATTAAGTTAAACTGATTCAGACTTAAACAACAACCAGTTATAAATTATATGCTTAAGAAATAAGTCATTTTTCGCAATACACCAGTAATATTTCGGTATATCTGTATCATTTTCTAACAATGTAGATGTGATTTATTACCTTCCCTCCTTTTGATCTCATCGCTTCGCTTTAACAGTTCGTCCGATATGTTTCCCTTCATATCCGCAAACATGTCCGTAAAATCTGAAACTGCTCGTTTAATGTAGCCTAACGTACTGATGACATTATCCTCAGTTTTCTTAACTTCATTCACCATTGTTTCTACCTTAATTTCAGTTCTTATCATTTTCTCTAAAAGCTGTTCTTCATATGCAAATTTCGAACATATAGGCTCTCTAGCCTCACACATGATATAACTATATATTCCAACAACAATTACAAGCATAAATGATAATGAGAACCTCATTTTGATGAGAACAATTGCAACAAACTCTGAGAAGCTTTCAGGATTGAACCATGTGAGAGAAACTGCTGTATTTATTCAAAGAAAATATGTCAGTTTGAAAATGAGGCCCGTATATCAAAAGGCATTCTGAAGAGGAACAGAATTTCACTACTCGAGTCATACAGTACACGGAATTTTATGCATTAAAAGAAGAAAACAGGCATAATGAAATATCTTTATTGAGTGGGCGTAATTTGCTTAAAACAATACTGAGTTGATATTGCGATCTTTTTTTGGTCTATATTACAACCGTTCATGCTTTGACTATAATAGACCATTTCTCTTATTTCATTTATTGTACATGATACAATAAGTATGACATGCGACCATTGTTACACACCAGTAGCTACTAAAAACTTGTGGTTGAGTCTTTACGCCCATTTACTGAAGTATCTGATTTGTTCCCGTTGTTGTTCGTATAAATTTCTTGACAAAATATATAGCTATCATTAAACGATCTTTTTCATCTGTTTAGCAACCCTGCCAGACATGACCTTAGCCGCGCATTTATGACATGAAAATAACATACTCGGCTTGTTCATATTATGTTTATCCAACCAGTTTGGTCAATCAATTATTATTGCTCCAGCCCTGTTTATTTTACCAAACATCAAGCATCAATTATATTTTTGATAAAACAATTTTATTTTAAAGCCTTTCACGTTTGATTTATTTGAACCTATCGGTACTTTACAATTTTGAACAATTAATATTGCTAGATTCTTAAAGGTTTTGTAGCCATATAGAAATTAAATACCTTTTTGAAAAATCTTTGCATTATTGAAAATTACTTAGTCCGGGCCTTATGTTTAAAAGAAACAGTGAACATATGTCTGTAAAATGTTACCTACGCTAATAATCAGTATTTGTTAGTTCAGTAAGATAATAAGGCTTATATTTTCAAGTTAATATCTGCATCTTAAACGCGATAATAAATAATTATGAATGATTAATTGGTGTTAAGTTGCGTTAAAAGATTTGACGACCAGATAAATCTAAGCATTTAACAGATGGCAAGATTATTAGATTTCAATATTTAATCATTGTATAGAATTTTAGCGTTAAGATTATGAACAGCTGTGAAAATAGCCAGTTCAAAGAATTTCGAGCATTAATTTCGTTATATGCGAACTTCTATACGTAGTCGGATAAGTACGTTCATATTTATTTAACCTTTTATTTTCGGTTTAAAGTTTTGTATATTATGTGTATAAATAAAAGAGTAATACGTTTGAGCGCATCAAAATATGAGTCATTTACAATTTTTCTGTTTTTGCTACACGTGCGTGTTTTTGTTTCTTTTGCATTAAATGTCGTTACCAAGGCAACATGCCGGAAACATTATAACGTTCAACTAGGATACACAAGTTCAAATTTGCCCTACTTGGTCGAATTACTGTGCATTTGCATTTAAACGTCTAATTTATCATGTGTTTAGTGTCAAGCATAAATACATTATGGACATTTGATAAACTTGTTTGACAGCATTGTTCAAGCACTTGTGTGTCACCATGTGAACATTTTCTGCTACAGGGTGGGAAATCGCATTTCGCGACCGGAAAACGTTGTTTCGGAAAGAAATGATTTATTTGAATCATAGCTTGAAGCTACAGGTTTAATTGTTCATTAACACTGTCGTGTCCTTACTAAAAATCTAAAAATACATAGTAGTCTTTTGTGTAAGATATGCTATTTCCGTAAAATGAAGACGTATTCGCAATCTCAAATCAAACGATGTAATAATATGTAGTCATAATGGACTGTATTAACAAAAGCTTTAATATGTTGTAACTAAAATAAATTGTAAAATGCTTTTAAGGAGAATGTTTTATTTAAGCTGTAAGATTTCTTCTAAATCCTGGATGCAATTTATGTATTGTAATTTTGTTTGTAAATGTTGAAAAAGAAATATGTTTCAGCTAAATCAAAAGACCGCTTGTTACACTAACACGCTATGAAATACGTTAACCGATTAAAAAGAGGGAAATTTTACTTAATGCTTTAAAATACACCCGTCGCTACAGATCAGAGCGGTGTTTAATAAAACATATTTTATATCAGAACATATTGTGCTCATTTAGAGGATCATAACCCTAACATTTCCGGATTAAGTTTTTTAAAAAGAACATCATTGTTATATGTATCAAAAATGTTTTATTTCAGGTCACCTTAGATTTTAACTATTCATTAATGTCCATGTTTTACTGGAATTAATTGTGCAGAATTGTATTCCAACGAGCTAGCCACATTAATACAATCCAAAAGAGTGGTAAAATACATAAAATAGTACACTGATGGAGTTATCTTTTGAATATATAAGTTTGTTGGTAAATGCGTTCATTGAATGCCACCCTTCCTTGTTTATCTGGTAAATGAAACCTTATCGTCATTCGTAACGTTGGGATTTTAGCAATACAAAGTACTGAATTCTTAAAAAATTGATACAAACGTGTTCGAAAGCTATTAAAGATAAAAATGAAGATATTTGCTAAAAGGTTCGATCGATCGTTTATACAATAATAACGAAAAATATAAATTACAAACTTTCATTTATTAACACAATTTTTATAATATTTTATATATTTACATGATTGTTATCCCCTCAAACACATTGCTTGTCTCCTTTGATTAATAAATTTATTTATTTATTGAAATAAACTTAAACATGCAATGCCAAATATTATTAAAAAAATCATCTACGTTAGCCGTTTTCCTGGACATATCACAACGATGTAAGCACATGGCGTAATTTGACATTTTTTTGTTTGTAACAATAATTGAACAAAATAAACTAAATAAAAATCAAGTAACAATAAACAATATTTTTAGAATAATATTCGTCATTGTATTCTAAACAATATAACTCAATTTTATCTGAAAATGAATTTCGTGTAACATTTGATAAATTCGTTTATTATCTCACATATACTCGCAGGCTATCAATGTTTAAGTAATACGCTCACTTGTTTGAAAAGCAAATGTGGGCATCAACAAATGATTGTTCAGTAAAGTTTGGAAATATGTATTTATTATAAATTATGTCATTGTGATAGTAGACAATTAAACAAAATAAAGCTGCGAAGACAACTGTCGAAAACAAACATTTTATCACAGTCTATGTCGATGTATCACATACCGTGAAATTTGATATATCGTAATGTTTATATCCTAGGGTAAAAATTATTATAAATACAATACAATTAATTATTTGTAAAATAATGACCCGACATGTATTCCGGTTTTTTTTATTGTAAACTATCTTTGGATTTATTCAATATAAATTCAGATTTTATTTATTCTTTAACATATCAATTGATGAAGTGAATAACTACCCCCCCCCCCCCACCAAAAAAAAAAGTAATCAATTATCTCCAAACCCACATGCTCTACAGCTCACAACCGTAAGGAAGATGAGACATAAAAGTAAAATCTTAGATATCACGTTTTTATTTGTTTGGGTCGTCAGACCAAACAAATAATGGTAGCGAAATTTCAGAGCCTAATGCTGTTAATTGCAGATGCCTAAAGTAGTCCACTTTTTTGAAGCGGTTACTTCCCTTTATATGTACACTCACGCCGAAAACTTCAGGGGAGATCAATGCGTAAAGATTGTCAAATGGCAGGCGCATTAATTTTCAAGCAAAGTAGTTCCCGAATGGTCGAAGATTTCTAATATTGTTTCATTCTTTATAGATATACATGCTTACAGTAAGCTCCATGATTATTTACACCTGTGTTAAACAACAGGTTTAGCGTCAAAATAATAAGAGTTACAAACCCTAATTTAGAATAATATGGTTTTCTTCAGGCCAATAACACATAATTTCACCGTGGCCGAGGGTTTTGCACGCTCGCTTATGAATCGAGAGGTCTGGAGTTCAAATCCCAGTTGAGGCAACTCATTTTTTTATTTTTTTTTTAGTCAAATAAACATTTAATTGACTTTCAGTGTTGCAATTAGTTTTATAGCCAATTTACTACAGTTAAAACACTGGAAAGCATTGGTGGCACTATACAAAAACAAATTGGTTTAAAATCTCACAACCTTTACCTTTCTGACATTCTGAGACCCAAACAAATTCAGCTCCTTCTGTGCTTTGATTCGGTTAATGAGATATATGAGATATATTTATCGAAAAACGTTCCTTTTTCTGCAATTTTAAATGGCCATTGCTTTCAAAGTTGAAAGCAAACACCGTTCTATCTGGCATTATAAAGCATGTAAAGATCACTACACTGTTGTTGTTGTTTTTGTTTGTTTGTTTTTTTGTTTGTTTTTGTTTGTTTGTTTGTTTTCTTTGTTTATTTTCTTTTGTATAAAAGTGTTTTATGAAACAATATCTTAAGAATCAATTGTAAATCAAACAAACAATACATGTGACTGATTTATTTATTTATTTCATGATGGCTGTATTTTTTGTCTATTTCATTGTGTCTGCATTTATCTTTTTCTTGTTTTCTGCATTTTGTATTTCTTATCTATTGCATGGTGTCTGTATCTGCTTATTTCATGACGTCTGCATTTATCTAATAGTATATCAAGTTGTCTGTATTTATTTGTTTATTTTACTGAGAGTTGTATGGATGATAACAAGATTCAAACTATTCTACTATTTATTATAGCTATTTAATACATGTTGTTAAAACCAGAGCTCAAGTGAGAATGACTGGGTATCAGAGAGGCATGATCATATATATAACATAGCATTAATGAATATCAAGTAAAGGGGGTAGTAATCCCATTAACTGTTCAACTTAACATGTAAAGATTTATCTGATATTGATATCATAACACTGAGTCTGTATTTTATAATAAAGTATATGTATAGCATGGTGTCTTCATTTATGACAGTTGTTTAAAAGAATATATTTTTGCTTTTATAATAAAACATACTTGCTTTGATTGCCGAACAGACAAATTATCTTTTCAAGAATGATAACCAATTATCTCACTTTTTTGTAGAAACGTTTACATACAACAATATAAACTAAGACATGCCTTCTATAACTTATACTTTTGGTAATATGACCAACAAGTGTATCATATATGAGCACGATACAATCATTAAGTGATTTCAGCTATTTAAACAAATGCACGTTAGTAACGTCGCCTTTCATTGGATAAAGGGTCATTAAAATATAACCTATAAAAATCTTTATAACGATACATCTTATGTGCACACATGTTTACATCCATTGCCGCATGATACGATGATAAAGGGTGGCTACCTAGCCTGTACTGACGCTGGATATGTGTTTACGGTTCTGGGACAGGATACTATTAATGGACGGCAACAGGCTGACAAAAACGGGTGTTTATCATGATTATGAGGTATGCCGTAACAATTGGTCCTGTGACGTAAAACAAGTCGTCGATTACCTTGGATTAAGAGTTTTTTTTATACCAGATCAAAGATTACGCTGTCGACGGCACGTGATCGTATTACTCTCTTCTACTCAGAGAAATAGACAAGTAAAATCAAAACTGCAAAATTTGGAACTTACAGACTATTGAAATAAAAAAAATGAATCGAAAACTTCAAAAATAAGAATCTTACAAATCATGAACGTCCATTTTTTTGCCAGTTTAGAAGCGGTATATTGCCACTTAGAATAAAAAACTGGTCGCTATATAGGGAAAATGGTTGAACAATGGATATGTAGACTTTGTCCCTCAAACAACGAAAAAGACGAATAACACTTCCTCTTACAGAGCACCATATAGAACAAATATATTTTGGGAACATGGTTACATCACAAGACTTTGTTAACCTTGCAGACGATTGCAAATTAACGCATTTAATTAGTGAATTTA